>NC_064628.1:640376670-640546670 GCF_023864275.1 Schistocerca cancellata | reverse complement strand
TGATGAGTTCTGTTTGTGTTTCGGCCACATTAAGCTTACCACAACAAAATTTATACCCTTTTTGAGTGAATTATATTTGGCATAGAGGGCACCTACAATACGTACCTTTTAACATATTACATTTTTTTAATCACATTTTGGAATTTTTTATTTTCCCTCAGAAATATGTTGTAGGTGTTTTGATTCATGGAGTGTGTTCTCTAAATGGATGTTACTGGGTTGTAAAAATTTCACAGGACTGTGTGGAATAGTTCCAAAGTTATTAAGACCTGAAGTTGGGTCTGAAGATAGATTGCCAGATGCGGGTTGCAATTTCCGGGTGACGCCACCTTCTTTCACAAGTCATAATTCAGGAACTAATTGGCAGGGGAAACTAATACTTTGTACACGAGTGTTCCACACATGGTAGAATTAGTGTACTGAATTTCAGTCAAATCTGAGACTGAGCTGGAGCTCCTGGTTCAACTGACATGGAATGACCCAAATGTGAAGGGTAAAAAAAAAAATGCAAACACAACAGCATAGCAAAAGAGTGTATGAGCCATGAATAAATATATGATTAGTTAAAATAAACTCTGTTTTGAACAACAGCTGCACATAAGCTTACTATAAGGAGAACGTTCCATTTATTTTGGTATGTAGGTGATTTCGAGTTATGCGGTCTAGTTTTGCAGATGTTCCCCACTTGACTATCTCATATTTTATTCAAACTGTGGATGCAGCTTTGTTAACCAAGCGAAACAAGATACAAAAAAAGTCTAGCTCACAAATTTTGATACTTTGTAAGTAGGAGTGTGTCTTATGTGAAGGATGACAAACTTTTTTGGTCAAGTATGGGTAATTGTGGTAAAGCAGCAACTCTTGGCAAGACAACTGTGCACATTCTGTAAGTTTCATATCAACTATTTTTTCCCAAGTGGCTCCTTGATCCATCAATAAATTTTGTCAAGACAAAATTTCTCAATTTTAAATAACCTAATGTTTTCATGTAGAAGTCATCAGCAACTCATTCTATATCTATACTCTATTTCCTATTTACGACAGTGTTTATATCATTGTCATCTGCTAATGTTATTGATAAATGGTCATTAATATACACAAGAAAAAGTAAGGTTTCTGAGAAGGGACATAATGGCTACTACACATCCCTTTGTTTCATCAAAAATGAGAAAGCTAATGTGGAAGTTTTTTGTGTAAATAGTGACACCTTAATGCATGATCCAGTTGGAGATTGAACAGGTCTTTTTGATAAATCTTGTGGATTGACTAACAAAAAGTTACATTCAGAAAATGGCATATTTTAGAGATGTGTCTGCCACCCAGCATAAAAATTTCACCAAAGTATGCCATCACCTCTGAAATGATGGTGTAAATTTGAGTGGAATTTTTTTTTCTTTTTTCCCCAACCAGTCATGCAAAATCTGCACAGTAAGGTGAGGAGAGGACAGGACAAGATTTTGGCTATGGTTTTCTGAAGGAGCCATAACAGCATTTGCCTGAAGTGATTTGAAAAAGCCTCGATCAGGAGGCTGGACAGAGCATAAACCTCCATCCTCCCAGTTCTGTGGCCAGTGTATTAACAAATGCATACCTCATTTGGTTACACTTGGCATCCAGTTTTCTGATGTTTGTACATACTTGGAGCACTTAAATTTAATAAAATAAAAAAAATAATTCTACACAGCTCATTTGAATTAACTGAACTGCTCAATACTGCTTTCCAACTCACAACTAAACTGTCATCTACCAAACTAACCTAGGTACACCTAGATCTACACATCAGTATCTCACCACAACATACATTCACAAAAATAGACAGATACAAAAAGTATTGCCACTGTTCTGCTTGCTTTGTCCATAACCACACACATTTGATGATCGCCAGAACAAGGAGTTTCAACACTGTTATCAGACTAGCACGTTTTATTCACGTATAAGAACAGATGCAGTGCTGTCAATGTTTTTATAAGGGGCAGTCAAATGAAAACGAGGAGGACAGGAAGAAAAGTAAACTGTTCATCATTTCAAAAGTAATCACTATAAGTCTTAATACACTTACCCCACTGTAAGACAAAACAGTTGATGTTTTCATGGAAAAATGTTTGTTGTTGCCTACAAAACCAGCATTGCACCCAGACATTCATCTCTCCGTCTGGTGCAAATCAACGGCCATGAATGTCACTCTTTAGGGCTCCAAAAATATGGAAATAGCATTGGGAAAGATCAATACATCATGGAGGATGTGAAAGGACTTCCCAACGAAACTACTGCAGTGTAGTCGACACAACCTCGATAACATATGGGCAGGCCTTGAAGAAAGACATTTGCGGCTGTCGATTTGCTTCAGACAGAGATGTACGCCTGGGTACAATTATGGTTCCATAGGCAACCACAAACATTTTTCCATAAAGGCACTGATCATCTTATCTCACAGTGGGATAAATGTATTAAGAGTTATAGTGAATCGAAATAATAGTTTTACTTATTTTTTCCTCATCCATTTCATTTCCATTTGACTCTGCGTAACAGTTTCAGAATGATGCACCAATAGTTGAAAAAGATACTTGTTGCATCCCTAACCTGCATATTATCAAAAATATACCCATGCCTTTTACAACATAACTGAGCCAGCAGTATGATATTCCAGAAGCAATCATTACAAAAATGGTCACAGTTTAAACCACTGCAGCATGTACTTTGTCATGGAAGGCATAAAGACACCCAAAAAAGGGTGTTGGAAACCTCTAAGTCCCCAAGGCTTGGGAATTTATCTAATAAACCGATGAGAAGGCTAAGGAGCCTGGAAAAAGTTCCCTGCATGTGGCTGGAACTACCTGGCATAAGCATGGTTCCTTGGTGATGTGGACACAAGTTGTTTCCCCCCCCCCTGACTGGTGGTGAAAATACCAATGCAGACTTCTATTTTCACTGTGGGAAAACTACCTAACAATTCTTTGTTTCGCGATGCTACAGCATGATTTGAAAGTGAAACTTGACTGGATAATTGCAAGTCTCGAGAGGAAAAAAGCTATTGTGGAAATTTGATATTAAATTAGGTGGGGTGGGGGTGGATGGCGGGGGGGGCCATGCACCCTTAAATCAGCCTTCCTCATGTGGGGGGCATAGAGCAATTGGGAGAGGAGGGGGGGGGGGGGCGTACTGAGTTGGTGTATGTACAGATTAGGTGACAGTAACTACTGGTACTAAAACAGGATTCATGACTAGAGTGTATGCTGTTTCTCCTGCAGTAAAATTCACACACTGCATGATACACAGGAAAGTATTTGCTTCTAAGGTAGTACAACTGTAAGTCAATGAAGAGTTGAATGATGCAGTCAGTGTTGTAAACTTGGTGAAAGCATAAGCTTTAAACAGTAGGCTATTTTCCCATTCTGCTGAGGACATTCTACTCATGATTCACTTTTACTGCACTTGTAGGTACATTGGTTGTCTCGTGGCAAAGTTCTTCATGGTGTTGTGGCGCTGATGGATGCACTTCATCTTTTCCGATTGAAAAGCAGCTGATACACACACTTGCAGCTAAGTTTCTAGATATTGCCTAGCCTAAGTACAATAAATTAATTCTAAGGAGTCTTTCTCTGTGGGATATTGTAGTTACCTTATGGTCTAATGATAACAGTTTCGAATATACTGTGATACTACATTATGTGCCATTAGGTATCAATAGTGCTTCATGAATGGCTACTCTCCAGAAAAATCTACCCTGACACACAGTGCGTTAGTGGTGATACAAAGTGTAAAAACTTCAACATTCCTTTGCTTTCGAAACTTGGCACACAGTAGTTAATTCTAAATCACGTGGATTGTTACTTTTTGGAAGATTGGCTGTTACAACAACAATCTTCTCAGAATTTTGCACAAATCTTACGGGCACTTGTGGAAGTTTAACTAAGCTGTAAACATCAAATGGTAGCATAGTGAGACATATGGATAAATATAATACTGATACTAATATGCATAAAATTCTAGATTTTGGGAAGAAATATGTCAAAGAATGGGAAAAACACAGTTCGGTGAATAAACTAGGCCTACAAATAGTTTTGTATTTACATACACAGAATACATTAAAACTACAATCTATCGCACTGAGGCAGACTGACAACCGACTGTGTTGAGCAGATAGGAAAATGGTTTAGTGCAAATACTGATGAGTTAGTGACTTCCAAGTTTGTAAACAAGTCTTCGGTTAGTTCTGAACTGAATAATATGAGAAGACAACATATTGAATGTGCCGTTTCCGAATACCTTAGCATTAATATAAGAATAGGCAGGTATGCAGACCAGGCCATAACTGGCCCAAACTACACGATTTGCAGGGTAAAAGGGTGGGAACGAAACAGAAATTTTCGGATACATACTGAAAAGGGTGTATTCGCGACCCTGATTTTTTTTCTTCGAATCCCTAGGTGAAGGAGAAGCACACAAGGAAAGTTATGCTTAATGACGCTACGTGGAAATTTCCCTGCAGAACATAAGCCAGCTTGTTCTTTAAATTAATAAGGAAAACAAAACTGATGCAGAGTAGAATTTTGCTATATCAATTGATTAGAACAGTAATTTAATCAATAATCACCTTTATCTGTCAAATCGTCTTCAAACAAACGAAGGCTTTTACGTAGCAATGCAGAGGACATCGCACATACTAGATAGGAGAGAAAATAAAAATGTCAAGTACGTCACACAAACAACAAACACCAAAAGTACTTCCCGCACACCACAGGTTACATAAAATTGTGTATTTCATCAACATCCAAAGATCTCACAACTTCCCCAAAACGTCGGCAAATGGGCAATTTCACGGATTATCTTCGTCAAAGAAAATCGATTCAACTATACTCCCTCAAGAACTTGAAAATTGCACAAGCATTCAATGCATGCTTTCACCTCCGGTATTTAAGTTTTTGTAATATTTTCACCGCTGCCTAATGCCAAAAAACGAGCATTGCCACTTATTTGCTTCACGGAAAATACTGTTTTCAATTGCAAAATCAAGAGCACCCAAATAAAATTTAAAAAAATTCTTTTGGAGTAAAACTTTTACACAGTAAAGGTTTTTTTTAAAAAAAGGTAATAAATGTAAACTAATTCTTAATAATTGATCACTTAGGCCTGATCATGGTGCACGTTTCATTCGAGTATGACCAAGTGAAAGCACAATGTAATATTGAACAAACTTTCATGAAACAATTAAAACTGTAACAATATAATTGTAAAAATTACTTGTAGAATGTATACAGACTTTTCCAATATCATATGTGGAGATTGTACAATATTATGATTACCTGGATTAATAAAATACAATACAATACAATCAAAATATATAAATTCTATCCTTTCTGTTGACAACAGAAGTGTAGAACCAGGAGAGTATATCTCGAAATATTGGTAAATATGATATCTCTTTCAAGGCAAGTGATTTGTCATGTAACTTTGGCAAGATTCAGTATACAAAGAAGACCAGCTATAATGTATTCAATAGTGATATATATAAATACTAGTGTTCAGGATTTACTAAGCTACCCCACAACTTGATTTATAAAATCATAGACGAACGGGGGAGGCCAATTACCACATGAAATTATCAATGTATCCATCAGATAATCGCAAATTACAAACTGATCACAACATGGTGAAGAGGGCAAATAAGTTCTCCCCATCTAAGCACAGTGATGGTTGATGACCTGCAAGTCCAAACTACATGCGAAAGCCATGAAGAAGATTGACTAAGGTAAAGACTGGTTCACACTAGACGTCAATGGAATGGAATGGAAGGGGACATCATCATCAAACTGGAGTGTGTTCACATTAGATGGAATGTCAGCACGACGTCACTTCACTAGCCACAGTACAGCACGATGAAAATGACATTATGAGATACCACCCATGATTAAAAAATTCATAATCTAGTATCGACAT
The DNA here is from genome assembly GCF_023864275.1 of Schistocerca cancellata. Lineage (NCBI taxonomy): Eukaryota > Metazoa > Arthropoda > Insecta > Orthoptera > Acrididae > Schistocerca > Schistocerca cancellata. The sequence goes on along the minus strand of NC_064628.1, from coordinate 640,540,733 downwards.
TAAGGAACTAGCAATGATATCGTTTAGTAATGGCCAAAGCAACCTTCATAATGGAAGATCTTGATGAAGTTTGTATGGTAAACTGCTGAAATGTGGAAGAACAAGAAAAATGTAGTCCAAGATTATTAATATGTCGACATTTACTAGAAACACAGAAGACAATACTTATATGGCAATAAATTTTCTATCTACTCGTTACGGCCGATTTTTTTCAGATTTATGGTATATGTAGGGCTTGGCCATAAATGAAACTGTAGCTGTGTATATGTCCCCATTGGGAAATTATCAACTATTTTTAAAAAACTTGGGTTCTTTGAATTGTTACCTGTCAAACAAAGAAAAGCAAATTATTGTTTGTGAGGATTTTAACGTAGATTTTGTGAAAGAGTCAGATAGAAAGCTTGACCTTGAAGTATTACTTAATTCTTTCAATTTGACATTAATTATTGATTTTCCTACTCGAGTGGTACAGGAAAGCAGCACACTGATAGATAGGGTTTTCATAGACCAAGATAAATTTAATCAAATAAAAACTTTTCCTGTTAAGAATAGTCTGTCTGATCATGATGCACAGCTAGTTACACTATATGATATAGCTCCACACAGTAATGCAAAACAGACCTCCAAAACAGTGCATTCCATTAACGATTTAACACTTCAAAATTTTTGGTGTAGCTTGCAACAGTTAGACTGGGATAAGGGGTACAGGAAACATGATGCTAATTTAAAATTTAACCTATTACATGATACCTTTGTGAGCATATTTGAAAACAGTTTCCCTAAGAAAACAGTGAAATATAATTGTAATAAACTTTGTAAAAACCCATAAAGGGATAAAAATATCTTGTAAACAGAAAAGGGAAATGTATCTTATAGCTAGGAGGAGTGTTGATCCCGAAACAATGAAACATTATAAAAACTACTGCACTGTATTAAGAAAAGTTATTAAAAAGTCCAGAAGTATGTGCATTATGTCTGAGATTAGCACATACGATAATAAAATTAAAACAATTTGGAATATTGTGAAAAAGGGAAACAGGGCAACCGAGAGCACAGAAAGACTGTATTTATATCAAACACAATGAAAAGTTTGTTAACAAGAAGTCAGAAATAGAAAACATGTTTAATAATCAAATGCAAGGCAGTGTGGGGAAGAAGCAGTACCTACGCAATTTGATAAAACTGAAATTCAGCCTACCTCTCCAACTGAAATTAAGAAAATAATAAATTCACTCAAATGTAAAAGCTCACATGGAATTGATGGCATTTCCAACAGATTACTAAAAGCTTGCTCCCAACAAATAAGTAGGATTCTCAGCCTCATATGTAGTAGCTCACTGAAACAGGGAATTTTTCCAGATAGACTGAAATATACTATTGTTAAACCATTGCATAAAAAGGGTATAGATCTTTTGCTAACAACAACTGCCCAATCTCACTTCTGACAGCTCTATCCAAAATTCTTGAAAAAGTAATGTATTCAAGAGTAGCATCACATATTTCTAAAAATGATGTACTAACAAAATGTCAATTTGGTTTTCAGAAAGGCTTTTCAACAGAAATGCTATATATGCTTTCACTGATCAAATATTCAATGCAATGAATAACTGAACATCAACCATTGGGATATTTCGTGATCTCTCAAAGTCTTTTGATTGTGTGAATCATGAAATTCTTCTAGATATGCTTAAGTATAGTGGCATGTGTGGTATGTGTGCACAAATGTTTTAATTCATACTTATCTGGAAGAATGCAGAAGGTTGAAATTAACAGTACAGATAGTCTACAAAAACCAGCTGAGTCCTCTATCTGGGGAGGTATCAAGAATGGTGTCACACAGCATTCTGTCTTGGGTCCCTTATTGTTCTTAATATATATTAACGACTTGCCACTCTATATTCATAAAGATGCAAAGTTAATTCTTTTTGCTGATGCTACAAGTATAGTTTTCACACCCAAGAAGCAAGAATCAGCTGAGGAAATTGCAAATAATATCTTTCAGAAAATTATTAATTGGTTCTCTGCAAATGGACTCTCAGTAAAACACAGTTTATACAATTCTATGCAGTAAATGGCATAACAGCATTGATAAATATATACAATGAACAGAAGTCTGTTGCTAAGGTAGAATACTCAAAAATTATGGGTTTGTGCATTGATGAGAAATTGAATTGGAAGAAACACATCGATGACCTGCTGAAATGGTTAAGTTCAGCTACTTATGCTATTAGGGTTATTGCAATTTTTTGTGATAAACATGTCAGTAAAGTAGCCTACAATGCCTATTTTCATTCACTGCTTTCATATGGCATCATATTTTGGGGATTCGCCATTAAGAGAGAAAGTATTCATTGCATAAAAGCATATAATCAGAATAATAGCTGGAGCCCACCCAAGATCACTTCACAGACATTTATTATGGAACTCAGGATAATCACAGTACCTTCTCAATACATATATTCACTTACGAAATTTGACGTTAATAACCCATCCCAATTCAAAAATAACAGCAAAGTACATAGCTACAAGACTAGAAGAGAGGATGATATTAACTATTCTGGATTAAATCTCACTTTGGCACAGAAAGGGGTGAATTGTGCTGCCACAAAAATCTTTGGTCATTTGCCAAATGGTATTAAAAGTCTGACAGATAGCCAAGCAACATTTAAAAGCAAATTAAAAGAATTTCAGAATGACAACTCCTTCTACTCAATAGATGAATTCTTAGATATGAAGTAGTAACTGTAAAAAAATAATTAATATTTTATTATATGTAAATAAAACTTATGTTAAAGTGACATGTTCCACATCATTACGAAATGTGATATTCATGATCTATGGAACAAGGATTAATGTATGTATGTATGTATGAGAAGTGAGAGTTTCAGATGCCAAAATGTTTAGGAAAAAAATGACATTTTTGGTGGGGATCAGGCGAGGCATTTGTCATTTATGTCACCACAGTTTCCAGGCAACGATTGGAGCAAAGAGAAGATGTTTATTTGCAGTGTAAGTGGTGAAAAAATTGAAAATAAAGCAATTAAAAATTTTCCACTTCGGGACTCGACACCAGGACCCTCGGATTACAGTTCTGTACTCTTTCTGCTGCGCCAACCACTGTATGGAAACCGTGCTAACGTAAATAGCTCATGGCTCATGTCCTTTCCACCTGCGCCAATAAATGCTGTTTTTTTCTAATCAATTGGCCATCTGGAGCTCTCTCTTCTATCACTTTCATTTCTGGCCAAGCCCTGCATATTCCATAAATTTGGACGAAAAGGATGATGACGAGTTGACCCACTTCCCCTTGTAAGTACTAAATAAAGTCAAAATCAACAGTATTCATCTTCCTCAATAGAGCTGACTAAATGGCACCTGTGAGAGAAGTGATAGACTATAGTATGGAATTGGTGGCACGAGAGGCAAACCCATATCATCTGTACTATAGAGTAGTGGCTATAAAAGGTGCCTGACCCCATATTAGGGGCAGTCTGTTTGAAACAATGGAAGGCAACAGAAGGCCTCCATTGTTACTTACGCAAGGAAACCTCGTGCTTTTATTTAATCTTAAATTAAATATCTGAGTAAGTCCTCCAGTTGGATGACTGTGTGGGGCAAGTTTGGGAGGAGCCTCAGAATGCGAATCTTTAAAAAGATAGCAACCTGGAATGTGTGAGGCCTCTTGCAGAATGGAAAGCTTCTTATTATGGAAAGAGAAATGAACCTTCAAGGGCCAGAAGTACAAGGACTCATCAAGAAATACTGGAAAGAATGTGGTCACTTTATGATTTATATAAAGAGTACAGTATATTTTTCTAGAAGTGAGAATATGAGTAGAAATGGAGTTGCTAAAGTGACCTCTAAGAGCCTTGGTAATGCTTTCGTTGGTTGTAAGCTCATTTGTGATAGAATAGCGTCCTTTAAAATGAATGTTTCTCCTACAATATCAGCATTATGCAGGTTTATGCTCCCACTCCAGTTTCATAGGACATGGTAACCGATAGATTTTCTTAGCTCAGAAAGGAAATATTGGTCAGTGAGGGCGATTTTAATGCAAAGATACTTGAGACTGTAGACAATAGACATATGAGACCTGCAGTTGCACTTTATGACTTGGGTTGAGAAATGAACTAGAGGAGGCGAGACTGGGATTTTGTTTGAGTGTCTTAATACCCTTTCCCAACATCATCTACGATGTCACTAGACATGGATCTCTCCTGGGATAGGATTGGAAACCGAACTGTCTTTATTTTGGTGAGGCAACGATGGTGTATTTTGGTCCTGGGTTGCAAGACATATTATGGTACAAACTGTGACAGGGGTATCCTGAAAATGTGGATAAAACTGAAATTGATCAAGAAGGCAAGGAACATACATTCATATTACAGACAAAAATAGCCTCAAAGTCTTTAGAGAAGGAACAACACTCATACTCCAACATGTAATGGAGGGAGTCACCCCTCAAACACAGGACAAACTGAAGGAAATAATCAGTTCGACTCCTCCTGAACAGGTTAGTACGATCCCTCAAGTAAAGCACCCCTGGATTTCGAATACTAATCTATCTTTAATGGAAAAGAGCAGCACACTGAAGGAATGTGGCATACAAACTGCTCAAGACGAAGAGGCACATAAAGTACTTTGCAGTAAAATATAGCACTATTGCCGAACTGACAAGACATAGTATTTCGCAATATTTTAAATGAAATGGGGCAGCATAAAAGCAAAATCGAATGCATGAGTTCGTCAAGAAGGTAAACAGCGTTATCCCAGAGTTCAAATCATGCAGTGAGGTGATAGAAGGTATAAAAGACGATCATATTGGTGACAAGGAAGAAGCAATAGAGAGGAAGAACCAACACTGAGAAACGCCGTATTACAAGGAAATAACACCAAGGTAGAGAACATTTGCATGGAATAAGACATGAAATCTGATATTATATTCAGCAAAATCGAGTATGCCATCCAGCTTATGAAAAACAACAATGCCTAGGTATAGTCGATATTTACTCAGGATGTATGACTTTGATGGGAGAGAAAGTCATGCATACTTTACGTTTAGTATATAATATGGCGTGTAAAACTAGCGAATGGCCTAAAGACTGGACTATATCTCTTACAATTCCTCTTCACATAAAAGGATCAGTTAGAATCTGTGTCAGTTATCAGATTATAGATTAATATCACATACTAGAAAGGCTCTCTTAAACATAACGAATCGATGACTAAAGAAATTCCTGCAATTTGACTAAAGAAATTCCTGCAATCTCAAATGTCTGGCTAACAAGCAGGTTTTCTGACAGGGGATATTACTTGAGAGCCAGTTATAAATTTGAGTCAAATTATAGAAACATATCGTGAATTCTGTGTACCAGCCCGCATATGATTCCTGTGTTATAAAAAAAAAAACCATTGATTCTGTCATTTGGGACAACTTGTGGCATGTGCATAATGAATTTGGTGTTCAAAAACAGCTAGTGTCATTACTAAGTCCATAAAGGGGAATGGTGAATACTTGGAGTTTATCTGTGTGACAAACAACGTTCAACACAGTTTTATATTGTCACTCACCTCTGTAACATCTAAGTATACAGAGTATGTCTTCAAGGGCACTCTGGATAGCTAGGAGAGTTTATTTCAATTGGCAGCAGGAAAATCAAGCTCCCATATTTTGCTGATGATACCATCTTCATTGTAGGAAGCGAGCAAGAACTTAATGATCTTTTCTCCAGAGTGAAGACTATTAGTTTATATTTCTGTCTAGGGATAAAGATGAAAAAGAAAAATATTGGTTATTAATCAACAATGTTTAGATCAAATCAAACTTACAGGCTGCATAAAGGATCTAGAGGTAGTGAAGCATTGTGTATGTCTAGGATTTCTGATCAATGACACAGGAAAGTGTGATAAAGAAATAAAACGATGAATGATAATTTGAACAAACTGCAAAGTTTTAACTCAGTAAGATCTCACAGAATTGGTTAATATCCAAACATACAAAGATGTGCTTGATGGAATCATTGGTGTCCCCTAAGTTCTTGAACAGCTGGCAGAGCTGGAATATGAAAGCTGATTACTTGAAAGCTGATTACTTGAAAATGGAATAAGACTCAGTATATCTACATAATGCACGTGACTCTAAGTAATACTTTTCTATGAAATTGATGCCTTTGAGATATGTTGGTGGAAAATGTTATGCATACCATGTACAGAAAGAAGAGTAACACATACATTAACTTAGCATAACAAGAAGTTTATCTTTCCGTGTCAGTCACCGATACTTCGAGTTTCTTGGGCACATTCTCAAAAGTCAAAGGGATAAATATTAATAGAATTTACATTTTATAAGTAAGTAAAATAAAAATATGATACTATTTTTACTTCTTAAGAATTTTATGCAGTGAGAGATGGTATATAATTTATTTACTTACTTGTTTATTTATTTACTTACTGTTTTACATATAACTATGATCTCTGGATATTTTGAGACATATATTTCTCAAGTCTGAACACTATTAAACGCTTTCAGATTATATTTTATTACACTTTATTCTGAAAGCTGTAGTCTTTTGTGCCTAACAAGTCCAATCAAAGCCAAAGTTCGAGTAATCTCGGCTTGTGGGACTCCTTTTAAAATAAATCGCTATTTCACCTGCAGAATAACTATTGGACTCATTTAATGTATTTTGGAAAAGATCCATATTCCGTTTTAGATATAAATTTGACTCAGTAATTGTCAGTGAAGCCAACCAAGAATTTCTCCCATGATAACTTCAGTTATCACATTGCCGAATACCACTTTTGCTGATTACTTGAAAATGGAATAAGACTCAGTATATCTACATAATGCACATGACACTAAGTAATACTTTTCTATGAAATTAATTTCCATCTTGAATACACTTACATGAATCAATCAACAATGAACAACAAGAACAGTAATCTCAATAGGAATCACTGGAGGAGAAGTGAATGATTTTACATCATTCTGTTACATTTATAGTTTTGAAAAAAATAAATTTAAGCACATTATGACATATTCTGTGTCATGGCTCTGGTTAGCTTATAGTTATTTGCTCCGGTACTTTGTTATGAAGGGACTTAGCCACTTTATTAGATACAATTTATTACTCTTAGGAAATGAAACATGACAAAAAATACGAAAAATAACTTAAATCTAGAACAGAACCGCCACAAGGCCCCCTTGAATGACGAAAGTACATGTGTAAAACACCTTTCATTCAACATTCAATACAAAATGAATTATGTTCCGAAATTTTGAAAAGTAATAGCAATCATTATTTAAAACTGTATGACTTCAGTTTCTGCAGTTTCCTCATTATTGTCCTTCCATAAATATTATGCGTTCATTTGTAGTTCTATTTTACACAATGTTCAGTATTTTTTAATCACATGATATTTACTATTGTATACTTGCAAGAACAGTCCTTTTTGACGTGCATCATGAGTACTATTTTACATTGTTGTGTGATGAAAAATATTATTTTAAAGGCAAGAAAACATTTTATTAACTTTATAATTACACCCTGGATATGAAAAAAAACATATTTACTGAAAAAAAACACAGAAGTTACATACAAGCCAAGAATAAAGGTATTGACAGCAGAGTCATGGAGCAGCACATAAATATAGACGGCAAGGAATTTTTTCTTTTCTTTTAACATTGCCTTCAAAAGAAAAAAATCATGAAATTATTGCTTTGTCTCTTGCATGCCAATTTCTGAACATAGAAAATTAAAACGAACTCGTTCAAGGGGTTTCGTCAAAATATCTGCCAACTGGTTGTGTCCATCAATGTGTTCCAAGAAAATCTCACCGTTCAGATATCTTTCATGAACATCGAAATGTCGGACCTCTATATGTTTAGAATGTTGATGATATTCTGGATTTTTTGCTAACTTCAATGCGCTAGCATTGTCAATGTAAAGAACTGGAGGCTGCCCCAACATTTCCACTAATTCTGATAGCAGACGACATAACCAAACTAACTCTTTCGCTCCTTCACCAGCTGCAATTATTTCCGCATCGGTTGTGGATGTGGCCACTACTTTCTGCAACTGACTTGTCCATGACACTGCACCACCTGAGTACTTTGCAAGAATTCCAGTAGTTGAGCGCCTTGTCCGGTTATCACCAGCGAAATCTACATCAGCGTAAATCTTTAACTCTTCTTTTTTATTATATACAATTCCAAAATTTAAGGTCCCTTTCAAATACCGGAAAATGCGCTTTACTCTATTCCAGTCTTCAGTGGTTGGTTTCTCCATTGCTCGAGCAGCTTTATTGACTGCAAAAGTGATGTCTGGACGAGTTACTGTTGAAAGGTACATGAGACAACCAATTCCTTCACGGTAGGGTACAGATGACGAAACTTCTTCGTTTTGATTATTGTCCTCACGTCCAATAGGAGTTGAGATTGTATTGCATTCTGCCATTCGAAATCTTTGCAGAATTTGTTCTGTGTATTTCTCTTGACTTCTCATTATTTCTCCATCTTCATATTGCTTTATCTTTATGCCAAGAAAATTGTCAAGACTGCCAGTTGTTATTTCGAATTCATGTTGTAAAACATCCATAAAAACAGCAATTACTTTCTTGTTACTGCTGACAATCAGGCCATCATCAACGTAGATTGCCACATAAAGGCTATTTCCATTTTGTCTACGACAAAATAGGCATGGATCTGCATCACTGTTTGAAAAACCAGCTTTCTTCATGAACTCAACAAAACATTTGTTCCAGCAACGTGGTGCTTGCTTCAACCCATAAAGACTCTTTTTTAAGAAAACACTCGACCTGTACCATCTTCGAAACCTTCTGTTGTTCCACATATACTTCATATTGAAGTATTCCATTCAAGCTGTCTTTACATCGAATTGTTCTAGCAGCATTTTCTTTGAAGCAGCTACAGCCAACAGAGTTCGTATGGTGTCATAACATGCCACAGGACTAAAGGCGTCGTTATAATCAATTCCTGCTTTCTGAATACAGCCTTTTGCAACCAATTTGGCTTTAAAACGAGTACCTCCATTGACTGCGACCTTTCGCCGTAGAACCCAGCGGTTTTGCAATACTTGGGCATTGTTCGGACAGTCAACCAGCACCCAGGTATTGTTTATCTTTAGTGATTGAAGTTGTTCACTGATAGCTTGCATCCATTCTTCCTTCTCATTTGACTGCAATATTTCTGAAAAACAGTTTGGATCTTTGTATTCAAGTGCATCAAGTTTTGTTGCCATACAAAATTCACCACTTTCCATCCTGGTTGGTTTTCTTCATTGTCTTTTATTATTCTGTTTCTCTTCATTAGAAGATTCAGCAATTCTGCTTTTAGAAATTCTGTTAATTCTTTATTTTCATCAGATACACTCGACTCTTGACTTTCCCTAGAATCGAGAGTGCTAATTTTTTCTTGAGTTTGACTTCCTCCAGAAGTGTACAGTCTAGGAGACTTACGTTGGTCATCTTTAGATGAATTCGAATCATTAAATTCTTCCTGAGGGACTTCAAATTTAACATGATCACTATGTAAATCACAAACAATTTCTGGCTTAAATTTCACATCGTGACACAACACCACTTTTCTTTTAGATGGAATCCAAAGTCTAAACCCATCCTTGTCATTAACATATCCAACAAGTCGTCCAAAAACTGCCTTATCATCAAACCTGGAACGGAATTGTTTGTTAATGTGAACATAGCAGCCTGTGCCAAAAATTCTGAGATGATCAAGTCGTCCTACTGGCCGATTAAACCATAGTTCATAAGGGGTTTTATTTTCAATTGAAGATTTTTCAGTACGATTTATTAGGTAGACTTCTGTGTTACATGCCTCTGCCCACAACCCTTTAGGTAATTTACTCGGATTTAGCATTGACCGTACAGCTTCAACAATGGTCCTATTTTCCTGTTCAGCCACACCATTTTGTTCAGGAGTGTAAGGAGGAGGAATCAGTAGCTCTATTCCCCAATCTGCAAGCAGTTCACTGAGATTCTTGTTGTTAAATTCTTTGCCACAATCACATCTAAATTGTTTGACAACATGTCCATTAGTTCGTGCTTCATTTAAAAACTGCTTAAGCACAGTACACACTTCACTTTTGTGTCTTAAAAAGAAAAGTCGACGAAATTTACTAAATCGTGTTTGAAACATACATAATGCCTACCTCCAAAAGATTTCGTGCTCATTGGTTCATTGACATCTGCGTGGATTAATTCACCAGTACTGGTAGAGCGTATTGTTCGTGTTTTGAATGGCAGCCTATACATCTTTCCAACTGCACATTAGTCACAAAATTCACTCTTGGCATCTTCCACATTAATGTTCATTCCTTTTAAAATATTCTTCACATGTTGTTTATTTTGATGACCAAACCTTTCATGGTACACTTGCATGTTTTGGATGAAGTCATCAAGTTCACACGATTCATTTTTGCATTTCTAACAACATGCATGTTCAACACATAGAGTCCATTTTTCACATAACCTGTCATAACAATATTGCCACTGACTTGTTTTCGAACACAGACATTATTATAACTAAAATTAGTACTATAGCCTCTGCAGGCAATGGCTCTCACAGAAAACAGATTAGCACTTGCATCAGGGACGTACAAAACATTGTCCATTCTAGCATTGTACCATTTATTGTTTCATCGAATTTAAATGTAAACTGTTCCTCGACCATACGCACACATTTTGACATCTTGTTTTCCCAATGAAATTACTTGAGGAGCATCAAATTCACTATACGAAACAAAATACTTTGTGTTGGGAGTGATATGATTTGTAGCGCCACTGTCGCAATACCATTTATTTGGGTCACTGTGATTACTGGTACACACACCCATAGCATATGAAGTAAATGCAGTGTGTTCACTTTCTCGCTTCTTCTCTTTTCTTTTATTGCTGTCACAAGTGTTCTGTGGACACTCTGCTGCCCAATGACCTAATTGTTTGCATATATTACATGGAAACTTCTGTTTTAATTGTGACTTCGTTATCTTTACTTGCTGATTACTTGTTTGCCGTTTTCTTGTTTTAGAAATGACAAAAGTTACACTTCCATTAATGTCTTGTTCACGCAGTTCAATAGTATAGAGTTTTTCAATCAATAAATTCAATCTTTGCTCTTCTGTCGTTATCGTATTCCAGAGATCCTTAAAATTTTCGTAGTCTTTTCCCAGTTTTCGACCATTTAAGATTCATTCAGATAGCGTATTTTCTTCGTGTTTTGCTAATTCATCGTTCAGGTCCACAAATAACTTTTGCAGTTTGGCCACATGTGCACAAATATCTTCAGTTTCATCACGTTTAACACGGAAAAATGTTTCAATCAACATATTCAAACGCTGAGTACTGCTACATTCAAATTGGGCCCGTAATTTGTCCCAGATTTCTTTAGCATTCTTGCACATTAAGACGAGTTCTGCAATAGATTTACTTAGTGCACTTGCTATAAGACTTGCTACCTTTGCGTCGTCCTTGTGCCATTCCACATACGCTTCTTTTTGTGCACTCATCACATCTTGCGGCAACTCTACACGTTCACGTGTATCGTTAATAATATCTTCTAGTCCATATGAACGCAGCACCATAGAAATATGCCATTTCCATTTGGCCCAGGTGTCAGGTCCTTCAAGCTTATCAATGCTGACCTTATAATCGCCGCTAGCAGTCATGTTTCTTTACAGAGAAATATTTTTTTAATTAAACTATGTTATTCGCCTTTACACGTGTACTGGGCCCATAACCTGATGAAAAATATTATTTTAAAGGCAAGAAAACATTTTATTAACTTTATAATTACACCCTGGATACGAAAAAAACACATTTACTGAAAAAGACACAGAAGTTACATACAAGCCAAGAATAAAGGTATTGACAGCAGAGTCATGGAGCAGCGCATAAATATAGACATCAAGGAATTTTTTCTTTTCTTTTAACATTGTGAATCAATGTCGTTCATAGCATCCACTGCTGAAGCTAAGCTCAAATATTTCCTTCTCTAGTTGTTCACTTCGTTACATATTTCAACATTTGTTTAGGGATTTACCCCTCTACTTTTCAAAACGTTTGCAGTAGTATTTACTCTTTACAACACATATCTACATACCTATACTTCTATGTGTGGTTACATTACACTACTTGGGATGAAGTGCAGGACAATAAAAAATACGTTTCACATTATATTTTTATTTCACATTACATTTTTATTTGATTTTCATTAAACTGCATAATACATTATTTCTTTCTTCAGAGTCAGTGAGCATAATTCTATGTTCTTCTAGTTTCTGGTTATGTTATTCGATTAAAAGTTTATATTACTCAATCTAGATGTACTTCTATTACCCAATCTAGACATAGTCGAGGTCAGTGAAGTGAAATGGAAAGAAAACGAGGATTTCTGGTCACATGAATATAAGGTAATAACAACAGCAGCAGAAAATGGTATAACAGGAGTAGTATTAATTATGAATAGGAAGGTAGGGCAGAGAGTGTGTTACTGAGAACAGTTCAGAGAGAGGGTTGTTCTTATCAGAATCGACCGCAAACCAACATCGATAACGAAAGTTCAGATATACATACTATAAGGGGTTCATTAGGGGTTCGCTAGTGCACTTGAGTAGACGTAATTTCGATGGATTGCTCACGCGCTCCCTGCGATATGGAATATCTGTACTACAATAGAATCGCAGGTCAGAGCAGTGTTGGCAGTAAGTCGAGTTTAGTAGCTCGCAGAGAGCAGTCGTGTTTTGTAGTTCGCACAGAGCACTTGAGTTGTGGAGTTCGGACAGGTCAATGCAGCGGTTGACTTGTATTGGGCCAGTCATGCAGAACAATGGCAGTGCCTGAGCGATGTAGTATAGGGTAAAAAAAATTATTGCACTTTGTTGTCATGCACATGTTAATTGCCACAACTGATTTAACCACAATTGTAATGTTAAAGTCCCATGTAATTCCTTGCAGAAATGTTTCAATAATAACTTTTGTTCTGAAGAAAATTTTTGCCAGTCATTTATCTGAGTTTAAAAATTTTACGAATTTTTCCTGTGCATACTCATGTTGATTAAGCATAAGAACATCAGTTGTTTTCCTACAAATGAAAATCTAGTGGCCAGCATTGCACTGGGCTGTGCCAAAAATTTCTTATAGGAGCAGGTATACAGATAGCGTTATCTGGCGACATCATTGTGAGGTAAGAATTTTTCAGTTTATTCAGGATGATTTGACTGGGCCATGATGCAGCGCTGCTGACGTCAAAACTTATTAAACTCGGTATGCAGGCAGTCTTTAATGGAAGGTCACATTAAAACTTGAAATTTTATTATTGGAACGAAATTTTTCTATTGGGAACTTAAAGGAGATTTTTCTGTTGGGAGGTAACAATACCAACATGTCAAACTGAAGATGAAGAGATAGAGAAAGTGTATGAGGATTTTGTAAGGGTTATACAGTCCGTAAAGAGAAATGAAAATCTAATAGTCATGGGGGACTGGAATGCAGTAGTAAGGGAAGGAGTAGAAGGAACGGTTCCAGGAGAATATAGGCTGAGGACAAGGAATGAGAGAGGAGAAAGACTAATTGAGTTCTGTAACAAGTTTCAGCTAGTACTAGCGAATACTCAGTTCAAGAATAACAAGAGGAGGAGGTATACTTGGAAAAAGCTTGGTGATGTGGGAGGATTTCAGTTAGGTTACATCATGGTCAGACAGAGATTCCAAAATCAGATACTGGATTGTAAGGTGTACCCAGGAGCAGATATAGATTCAAATCACAAAGTACTAGTGATGAAGAGTACGCCGAAGTTTGAGAGATTAGTAAGGAAGAATCAATAAGCAAAGAAGTGGGATAGGAAGTACTAAGGAACGACGAGATATGCTTGAATTTCTCTAAGGCTATAGATACAGCAATAAGCTTAGTAGGCACTGCAGTTGAATAGGAATGGACATCTCTAAAAAGGGGGATCAAAGAAGTTGGAAGGAACAATGTAGGTACAAAGAAGGTAACTCTTAAGAGATAATGGGTAACAGAAGAAATACTTCAGTTGATCAGAGAAAGAAGGAAGTAAAAAAAATGTTCAGGTAAACTTAGCAATACAAAAATACAAGCTGCTGAGAAATGAAACAAACAGGAAGTGCAAGGAAGCTAACACAAAATTGTTGCATGAGAAATGCAAAGAAAACGGTATAGAAATGACTGACAGAAGGACTAACTCAGGACATAGGAAAGTCAAAACAACCTTCAGCGAAATTAAAAGCAAGGGTGGTAACATTAAGAATGCAACAGGAATTCCACTGCCAAATGCAAAGCAGAGAGCGGATAGGTGGAAAGAGTAAATTGAAGGCCCCTATGATAGGGAAGACTTGTCTGATGACATAGTCGAAGAAAGACAGTGGTCAGTTTAGAACTGATAGGGGTTCCAGCATTAGAATCAGAATTTAAGAGAGCTTTGGAGGACTTAAGATCAAACATAGCAGAATGGATAGATAACATTCCAGCATTATCGCACAATCACCTTAACAGCTCATGTATCCAAGTTGTTGGCAAGAATAATACACAAAAGAATGGAGAAAAAATTGAGGACATGTTAGATGACGACAGGAAAGGTAACAGTACCAGAGAGGGTAGTGTGACATTGGAGTTGATAATGGAAGCAAGACTAAAGAAAAATCAAGACCGTTCATAGGATTTGTCAATCCAGAAAAACTGTTCAATAATGTACACTGTTGGAAGGTGTTCTAAATTCTGGGAAAAACAGGGGAACGCTATAGGGAGAGATGGGATATACAATGTGTAAAATACTCAAGAGGGACTAAAAACTGAATGAACAAGAATGAAGTGCTCAGATTGAAAAGGGGGTATGACCAGAATGTAGACTTTCGCCCCTAATGGTGAAAATAAAAGAAAGGTTCATGAGTGAAATTAAAATTCGAAGTGAAACTATATCAGTGATACTATCTGTGGAAGTGACTAATAATTATGTGATCTGAATGGAATGAGCAGTCTAATGAGTACAGAATATGGATTAGAAGTAAATCGAAGAAAGACAGAAGTAATGAGTAGTAGCAGAAATGAGAATAGCGAGAAAATTAACATCAGGATTGATGGTCACAAAGTAGATGAAGTTAAGGAATTCTGCTACCTAGGCAGCAAAACAATCAATGATGGATGGAGCAAGGATGACATCAAAAGTAGACTAGCACTGGCAAAATGGGCATTCCTGCCCAAGAGAAGTCTACTAGTATCAAACATAGGCCTTAATTTGACGAAGAACTCTCTGAAAATGTATGTTTGGAGAACAGAAATGTGCAGTAGTGACATAGTGGACTGTGGGAAAATCGGAACAGAAGAGAATCGAACGTTTTGAGATGTTGTGCTACAGATGAATGTTGAAAATTAGGTGGACTGAAAAGGTAAAGAATGAAGATGTTCTGAGCAGAATCAGAGAGGACCGAAATTGGTGGAAAACAAAGACCAGGTGAAGTGAGGATGATAGGACGTCTGTTAAGACATCAGCGAATGACTTCTATGGTACCAGAGGGAGCTGTAGAGGGCAAAAACTGTAGAGGCAAACAAAGATTAGAATACATCCAGCGAATGATTGAGGATGAAGGTTGCAAGTGCTACTCTGAGATGAAGAGGTTGAACATGAGAGGACCATGGTGGGCCGTATCACACAAATCAGAAGACTGATGACTCAAAAAAACAAAAATACACTTTTTACATTTATGTCAGATATACTTGGATAACACTTTGACATTTTTATATGAATGATTACAGTTTCCTTTGATTTTCTGCTGACAGTCATTGTGGTAAGCGCTGACTGAGGCATGCATTCGTGACGTAAGAATGATGTTGGCAGCATCAGTGTTGACAGGCAGCTTGCCACAGTATGTAAGATCAAAATCGTATAGCATCTTTATCTTCAAATATTTCTATTTGGAAATATGTTGCTTCAGATGTATATTTTTTCTTACATAGGTGCAGCTACCACCATGTTTGTGATTCTTCCAACAAAAATATCCACTAAATGAAGTTCTTCCTCATCAAACCAGTGTTGTGTTACAGATAATAATGATGTATTTTTTAATTCACTTTCTAATAGTACTTCAATATTATATACTTTCCTTGGTAATGACTGCATATTCTGATGAATTACAGACAAATAAGATCTTAATTTTGAACTTTGACACTTATTTGTAATTGTTTAGGCCCATGCATTGGCTTGATCTTATATCTGTGGATTTTTAACATGTGTCGCCACTGAAAATCCTTGGTGCGTGTACATGTCTAGTCTTGTACATGACTGGTGTTATTCTCTGAAATGTGATGTCATCTTCTGTTGCTGGATTAAATATGATGGCGTCCAGTTATGATCTTGAAGGTTTTGTTGGTCAGTTTCTTATTTCTTCTGAATGACTAGATCTTCCCTTACAGCAAGAGCTAGAAGGTATCTTAACAATGAATATTTCACCATTGGTGCGAAAGGCTCATGGTAATCTTTTACTTCTTTCTGACAGTATCCTTTAACTACCAAGATGGCCTGAATTTTTGTACTGAATTCTCAGTATGTTTAATATTGAATTCTCATCCTGTTCTTTGTGGCACTTTATTTTCAGGTATATCAACCCATTCACATGTGTCATTATCTAAAATGACTGTAATTCTTGTTCCATTACCTCTTCCTAACTTCGAGCATCAATACTTGCCAAAGCTTCATGGACTGTGATGGGTTCACTGTTGAAGGTTTCGGCAACACTCTGGGTATGTTTTTTGTTTTATTATACGCGTAGAACATCTTAAATTGTCTTCCTTTATTGAAAGTTCTACCTCAGTTTCACTCTCAAGTAGCATATCAGTTTGCACTTCATTCCTATCTCCCTCTGTTTCAGTTTTCTTCTGGTCTTCAGCTTTACCACACCGTATATTTGGTTGAATTACTGTATTGTTTTGACTGTTTTCCTTTGTTTTAGGTTCTTATTCAAAGGATTACAAAACCTGTATCCTTTTGAATCCTAAGAGCATCCAACAAAAATACACTTCTGTCATTTTGCATCGCATTTACCTCTTGATGATTTTGGAAAATGAACCATGGCTTCACACTTTTAAGTGCCTTAGGCCTGGTTTCTTCCCAGTCCATGTTTCACAAGGTGTCTTGTTTCTCACAGTTTTGGTAGATGCCTCTGCCCAAAAACACTTTAGTAGCTCAGCATCGCTTATCATGCTTGTTGCCTTCTCTGCAATGATTCTATTGGCATGTTCTGTAACTCCATTTTGAGAGTGACTTAGAGAATGGTAATCTGATACCGATACCTATTTCATTCAACTGTTTTTTAAACTGCCTGTTTACATATTCTGAGCCATTTTCTGATCTAATTTGATTTTCCTCCAAATTTGTCTTTGCAATAAATAGCAAATACATGACTCAGTGCAGCTTTACTGTATGATTAAATGATGATGGCGTCCTCTTGGGTAAAATATTCCGGAGGTAAAATAGTCCCCCATTCGGATCTCCGGGTGGGGACTACTCATGAGGATGTCGTTATCAGGAGAAAGAAAACTGGCGTTCTACGGATCGGAGCATGGAATGTCAGATCCACTAATCGGGCAGGTAGGTTAGAAAATTTAAAAAGGGAAATGGATAGGTTAAATTTAGATATAGTGGGAATTGGTGAAGTTCGGTGGCAGGAGGAACAAGACTTCTGGTCAGGTGACTAAAGGGTTATAAACACAAAGTCAAATAGGGGTAATGCAGGAGTAGGTTTAATAATGAATAGGAAAATAAGAATGCGGGTAAGCTACTACAAACGCGCTACGGTCGCAGGTTCGAATCCTGCCTCGGGCATGGATGTGTGTGATGTCCTTAGGTTAGTTAGGTTTAAGTAGTTCTAAGTTCTAGGGGACTGATGACCACAGCAGTTTAAGTCCCATAGTGCTTAGAGCCATTTGAACCATTTTACTACAAACAGCATAGTGAACGCATTATTGTGGCCAAGATAGATACGAAGCCCACACCTACTACAGTAGTACAAGTTTATATGCCAACTTGCTCTGCAGATGACAAAGAAATTGAAGAAATGTATGATGAAATAAAAGAAATTATTCAGATTGTGAAGGGAGACGAAAATTTAATAGTCATGGGTGAATGGAATTCAGCAGTAGGAAAAGGGAGAGAAAGAAACGTAGTAGGTGAATATGGATTGGGGGTAAGAAATGAAAGAGGAAGCCGCCTGGTAGAATTTTGCACAGAGCACAACTTAATCATAGCTAATACTTGGTTTAAGAATCATGAAAGAAGGTTGTATACATGGAAGACGCCTGGAGATACTGACAGGTTTCAGGTACATTATATAATGGTAAGACAGAGATTTAGGAACCAGGTTTTAAATTGTAAGACATTTCCAGGGGCAGATGTGGACTCTGACCACAATCTATTGGTTATGACCTGTAGATTAAAACTGAAGAAACTGCAAAAAGTTGGGAATTTAAGGAGATGGGACCTGGATAAACTGGAAGAACCAGAGGTTGTAGAGAGTTTCAGGGAGAGCATAAGGAAACAATTGACAGGAACGGGGGAAAGAAATACAGTAGAAGAAGAATGGGCAGCTTTGAGGGATGAAGTAGTGAAGGCAGCAGAGGATCAAGTAGGTAAAACGACGAGGGCTAGTAGAAATCCTTGGGTAACAGAAGAAATATTGAATTTAGTTGATGAAAGAAGAAAATATAAAAATGCAGTAAATGAAGCAGGCAAAAAGGAATACAAACATCTCAAAAATGAGATCGACAGGAAATGCAAAATGGTTAAGCAGGGATGGCTAGAGGACAAATGTAAGGATGTAGAGGCTTATCTCACTAGGGGTAAGACAGATACTGCCTACAGGAAAATTAAAGAGACCTTTGGAGATAAGAGAACCATTTGTATGAATATCAAGAGTTCAGAGGGAAACCCAGTTGAAAGCAAAGAAGGGAAAGCAGAAAGGTGGAAGGAGTATATAGAGCGTCTATACAAGGGCGATGTACTTGAGGACAATATCATGGAAATGGAAGAGGATGTAGATGAAGATGAAATGGGAGATACGATACTGTGTGAAGAGTTTGACAGAGCACTGAAAGACCTGAGTCGAAACAAGGCCCACGGAGTAGACAACATTCCATTGGAACTACTGACGGCCTTGGGAGAGCCAGTCCTGACAAAACTCTACCATCTGGTGAGCAAGACGTATGAAACAGGCGAAATACCCTCAGACTTCAAGAAGAATATAATAATTCCAATCCCAAAGAAAGCAGGTGTTGACAGATGTGAAAATTACCGAACTATCAGTTTAATAAGCCATAGCTGCAAAATACTAACACGAATTCTTTACAGACGAATGGAAAAACTAGTAGAAGCCGACCTCGGGGAAGATCAGTTTGGATTCCGTAGAAATACTGGAACACGTGAGGCAATACTGACCTTACGACTTATCTTAGAAGAAAGATTAAGGAAAGGCAAACCTACGTTTCTAGCATTTGTAGACTTAGAGAAAGCTTTTGACAATGTTGAATGGAATACTCTCTTTCAAATTCAAGGTGGCAGGGGTAAAATACAGGGAGCGAAAGACTATTTACAATTTGTATAGAAACCAGGCAGTTATGAGTCGAGGGACATGAAAGGGAAGCAGCGGTTGGGAAGGGAGTGAGACAAGGTTGTAGCCTCTCCCCGATGTTATTCAATCTGTATATTGAGCAAGCAGTAAAGGAAACAAAAGAAAAATTCGGAGTAGGTATTAAAATCCTTGGAGAAGAAATAAGAACTTTGAGGTTCGCCGATGACATTGTAATTCTGTCAGAGACAGCAAAGGACTTGGAAGAGCAGTTTAACGGAATGGATGGTGTCTTGAAGGGAGGATATAAGATGAACATCAACAAAAGCAAAACGAGGATAATGGAATGTAGTCGAATTAAGTCAGGTGATGTTGAGGGTATTAGATTAGGAAATGAGACACTTAAAGTAGTAAAGGAGTTTTGCTATTTGGGGAGCAAAATAACTGATGATGGTCGAAGTAGAGAGGATATAAAATGTAGACTGGCAATGGCAAGGAAAGCGTTTCTGAAGAAGAGAAATATGTTAACATCGAGTATAGATTTAAGTGTCAGGAAGTAATTTCTGAAAGTAATTGTATTGAGTGTAGCCATGTATGGAAGTGAAACATGGACAGTAAATAGTTTGGACAAGAAGAGAATAGAAGCTTTCGAAATGTGGTGCTACAGAAGAATGCTGAAGATTAGATCGGTAGATCACATAACTAATGAGGAAGTATTGAATAGGATTGGGGAGAAGAGAAGTTTGTGGCACAACTTGACCAGAAGAAGGGATCGGTTGGTAGGACATGTTCTGAGGCATCAAGGGATCACCAATTTAGTATTGGAGGGCTGCGTGGAGGTTAAAAATCGCAGGGGGAGACCAAGAGATGAATACACTAAGCAGATTCAGAAGGATGTAGGTTGCAGTAGGTACTGGGAGATGAAGAAGCACAGGATAGAGTAGCATGGAGAGCTGCATCAAACCAGTCTCAGGACTGAAGACCACAACAACAACAACATGACTCACTTCATCTTTGGAACTTACAAAGTAAACATGAGTGTATTTAGAAAATTCATTTATGAATGTCAGAAAATAGTAGCTACCCCCTAAGGATTTATCCTCCATATGTCCACAGATATTTGTATGAATGAGTTGTAAGACTTTCGTAGATCTACTTTTACTTGACTTCAATGGTAGTCTGGCCATACTTCGTCTATAGAAGTGTCCAAGTCTCCTATGCCACAAGAAATCTTTTTCAGCATAAACAGAGTGATTTCTAGTGTCATAAATATCTTGAACTATATTTAATTTGTAAATAACTTTTATGTTAGTTGCAATAGCTACAATATCACCCCAGTGGCCAACTACTTTGGCCTCCTCTATATCAAAGATAAATTTATTACACTTCTTTATTATTTCACTTACCAACAGCAAATTAGTTGCAATATTCTTCACATGATATACATCATGAGCAGTAACAATTTGTTTTTCCCATTCACTTGCAAATTAAGATCAGCTTTTCCTGCGAGTTCACACTTGAACATAGATCCATCAACTGTAAAAATTCCAATGTGAGTCCTTGAATGTACATCATACAAATCTGATGAAGTTTTAATAATATGCACAGATCCTCATGAATCTAGATACCATTCTCCATGATCGTTACTCAATTCACTAAAAGAATAAAAAGCACAAAATGCCTTACCCTTAAGGGTAGTTTTCCTCTCAGGACTCTTAGAATTAACATGATTCTTTTCATTAATACTCGCCCTTTCGTTACACTGTGATGAAAAATGTACAATTTTCTGGCATCTCAAACACTTTATTGTATTTAGAATATGAAGCAGACGCTGTTTTTATCTTTGGATCATAAGAAGCTGGTTCATTTTTCTCGTCCTGTATAATTTTTATCTTTGCACTATCCACTGTAATGGGTATTCCCGAACTTTCCAAACCCATAATCATAGCTGAAAACCCACCTAACATTAAGTGAAAATCCATCCTTCTGTAATGTCAAAACCAATACTTCTCAGTCGATTTGAGATTGAAATTATTTTATTCACGTCTTCATCCACGTTTTTGTACTTGATCAATCTTGTAGTTATCAGCTCACGAAGTAATCCTACTTTTCTAGTTAAACCACCATCTTAAAATACGTTTCTCATTTTGGCCCATACATCCTTTGCTGACGTAATCTTTTCTATGTGAAAATAATTTAATTGAGCAATCAAAATTTCTTTCGCCTTCCGATCCTTTGTAGAAAAAGTTGATTTCCTAGGTTTCAATATATCATTTACAACTTCCCACAGGTCATTCAACTGCAAACAGGCATCAATGGCAAATTTCCAAGTTGTATAACTCTTGCATCCTACAAGCTGCTCTATTTGCGATATCTATGTTGTACTTGTATTAACAGTCACTTTTATTACTGTACACATAATGGAAATTTATGCGGTTTTCTTCACACTCTTGAGAAGAAACTTCTCACCATGAAATTTATTATTTCACTTTAATTCAGTGCTGCGCCCATAACCTATTGAATTCTTTGCTCAGCACAGCGAAATGACTTGGAAAATTTGTTTAGGGATAAGATAAATTTTATTAACACATGAACAAATTTTTCATGCACGCTACACACATGATCTCGTTGTCAATCAATAGAGGCCAGATTATATGCATCATAAGAACCTTGAAATACGCACGAAAACAGCTTGAAAATTGTCGAACTATGCAAGATCAAATAATAAAAAACATGGTAATCACTGCGTGCATTATATCTCAAACTCGAACCTGTGCATATCAGTTAAGAGGAACAGCGCTGGACACGCGAAAATTCGGTACATTTAGAATGCTGATATCATTTTCTGAATACTTTCTGGATGAAGTTAGGAAGGGGGGCTTTCTGGGATTATTTTAATGATTTGCAAAATGGGGATGCATATCCTTTTTAAGAATTGTTCCTTCTATTATTGTGGTAACAAGTGGATGGGATGCGAGTGAGTCGCAGCGAAACAGTCGATATGTACAGGACCAACCTCGAGATACATCACATGCAGATGGGCACACTCAAAAATTCCGTAGTATTTTATTTAAAAAAACAACATAAAATAATGCATCTTTTTGAACAGCGTTCGTTTTTAATCAACACTATTGGAAAAGCATCATTTACAATTTATTTTACATTTTTCTACTATTGTAAACACAATTGACCAAGTATTGTTCCAATTGTTCGGTAGTAAGAGCATGTCTTCGATGACTCAAAACATTTTTATAAGCAAAAAAGGATCGGTCTACTTCAACTGAGGTAACTGGGCAGTATTTGAATTTGGGTGCTATGGTGGCATTTATTGTTTCTAGTAAATGTTCATCCAACCCATTAATAAAACTATGGATTTGGTACAAGGATTGAAAGCTTGGGCTATTGTATAAAACGTTATTACGCTTTAAGTTTTCTTGGGAATACCTTCGGCAATTTTATTCATTAACTGAATAGATTCATTCAGCGCAAAACTTTGAGTTTCAAGCTCCTTAATACTTGCAGGTATATGGGAAAAATTAGCGCTAATCGCAGCAATGTCTCTTTTAATACCGGAATAATTAAAACTTTCCGTGCACTGGCATACTGCCAAGGTCTCTGCAATATCGAAGTTGTTTACTAACCCTCTAATGGCCTCAAAATGTTCATTGTAAAACAACGCAGCTTTGACCCACGTACCCCAACGAGTTACCACTGGTTCAGGAGTTAAGGGCACATTTGGTAGTTTTTCTTTGTAGGTCTTGATGCGAGCAGTAGCCTTAGGAAACACTTTCTCTGTGGATGAAATCAGTTTATTCACTTTCACAAACGTATGACGTACTTATTCAGCTAGGTGATGCACTACATGAACAAAGCACATCACATGACATGGGATAAAATACTCGGAGGGCTTTTCCTGCTTTGATCATACAGGGAGCAGCATCTGAAATAAACGCAAACACCCTTTTATCTGCAGAAGATTCTGGAAAAATCTTACTAATGCCCCCATTCATAAATCGATTTACTTTTTCAACTTCTTTGAAGGCCGCTAAATAGGAAGAAGAAGGCTCTTCTTTTAAAGCACCAACAATTAAATTTACAATGTAACATCCATAAGTGTCTATAGTTCCGTCTACTGAAATCCAGATAACGCTGTCCTTGAGTACACTATGTATTTCTTCCAGAACATTTACGTAAATTGTTTGTATGTAAGTTTTACGCATTGTTGATTCATCTGATATCTTTTGAGTTAAGCAATATTTACTCAGAAAGCCATTGAGGAGAAGAGTCTGTAAGTTTGTGAAGAGGAATATTGCTTGCAATGAATGCTTCACATAGATCCAAGTTAAACCAACTTTTTTGGTTACCTTTGGACAAGTCCCCACTACTGCAACTTGCTGTTGTCAGAAGTCGTTGTCATGGTCCTTTCTTCTGCATTCCTGTGATATGAAAACTTGTCTTGACATGTTGGTCTATTTGAAAATTTTTTTGTACAAAACGTTTTTCTCGCAAACTCGACAATGTAAAACAATTCCGCCATATGTAAATGTTCCAGGATGGTCAGCTATCCAGGAAACGACGTTTCTTTTTTTTGGGCGTCAAGGTGCGCACCACATTACACACTAAACAGTGTAAACACGTTCAGCTGTGTACAAGTTAATAGGAAGCTGATCTGAAAAAATGGATGTGCGACTACAAGCTTGTGTAATTTAATTTAAAAGTTGCCGACTTGTACGGTATGACAACAGAGGAGATTAACTGGGGGGCGTGGGCACAGAATTCACTCTGTCTGCCTGTTTCTTTTCCTCTTCTGTAATGATTTCGCTAGGCAGTGGCTCTCGGTTAGTGATTGCACACAGTTCCAAGTCACAGTCAATCTGTGAGACATTAAAACTAGATTGAGCTGGAGACCGCCCATCTAAATTTTTAAAATATTGTAAACATAGATCGAAAATATGCATAATCACTAGTTTTTAGTTAAAACATGCAATAACCAGTGAAAAGAAACCAAATATGTAAATGCATATGCAACATGCAAATATCGGGTGATCAAAAAGTCAGTATAAATTTGAAAACTGAATAAATCATGGAATAATGTAGATAGAGGTACAAATTGACACACATGCTTGGAATGACATGGGGTTTTATTAGAACCAAAAAAAAAAAAAGAAAATACAGAAGTTCAAAAAATTTCTGACAGATGGCGTTTCATCTGATCAGAATATCAATAATTAGCATAACAAAGTAAGACAAAGCAAAGATGATGTTCTTTACAGGAAATTCTCAATATGTCCACCATCATTCCTCAACAATAGCTGTAGTCGAGGAATAATGTTGTGAAGAGCACTGTAAAGCATGTCCGGAGTTATGGTGAGGCATTGGCGTCGGATGTTGTCTTTCAGCATCCCTAGAGATGTCACTCGATCACGATACACTTGCGACTTCAGGTAACCCCAAAGCTAATAGTCGCACGGACTGAGGTCTGGGGAATTGGAAAGAAAAGCATGACGAAAGTGGCGGCTGAGCACACGATCATCACCAAATGATGCACGCAAGAGATCTTTCACGTATCTAGCAATATGGGGTGGAGCGCCATCCTGCATGAACATTGTACATTCCAGCAGGTGTTTATCAGCCAGGCTAGGGATGATGCGATTTTGTAACATATCGGCGTACCTCTCCTCGAAGATAAAGGCCCGATAACGGTAGATGTGGTAAATTCAAACCATACCGTGACTTTCTGGTCGTGCAATGGAGTTTCCACGACAGTTCTAGGATTTTTGGTAGCCCAAATTCTGCAGTTGTGCGCGTTGACAGACCCTCGGAGCGTGAAATGAGCTTCGACGGTCCACAACACGTTACTCAACTAATCGTCATCTTCCGCCATCTTGTGAAACGCCCACACCGCAAATGCCCTCCGCTTCACTAAATCGCCAGATAATAGTTCATGATGCCAATGGATTTTGTCGGATAGCATCGGAGGGCATGCCTCAGTGCCAACCAAACAGTAGTGTATGGAATGCTGGTGCGACATGCGACTGCACGAGTGCTGACTTCCCCGTGCATTGACGAACCCGCTACAGTCTCCATTTCTTCCTGAACTGTTTCAGCAGCATTACACCTTGCGCTCGGTAGGCCACTATGGGGTCTATTGTCTAAGCAACCCGTGGCTTCGAACTTTGAAATCATTCTCGCCACAGCTGCATTTGTCAACAGATTTTTACCCTTTCAAATGCCCTTCCTATGGCGATAGGATCGTAACGCTGAACTAGCACATTCCCCATTCCAATAATACAGCTTCACTAAAAGCGCCTTTTCAGATAACGTCAACATGGTGTGAGTGCTGGTGCATCTGATTCTCTCTCTCATTACAGCTCCTTTTACACACGATTGTCATGCGCAATCACTGACGTTTTGCTGTCCAGCACCATCTGTCGGAAATTTTGTGAACTTAGTTTTTTTTGGTTCTAATAGAACCCCATGTCATTCCAAGCATGTGTGTCAATCTACATTACTCTGTGGTTTATTAAGTTTTCAAATTTATACTGACTTTTTGATCACCCGGTACATATAATCTGGTTTTTACCAATCAACAAGCATAGAATGTCATTTCACAGAGGTCTAATGCACTTAGCACAACATGTCCTATACACCACTATAAACACTGGGAAAATACTTTGCTCACATTTCTCCAACATAATTTCACACACGAGCAAGTTGCTCGAGCGAGAGAAATCTGCATTTTATAGTTTAGAAAGTCGAAGCATCAGTTTTTTTCATGTGTTAGGTTAAATTGCACGCAGAATTACTAAAAAGAACCAATGTTACAAGATGCAATCTGTTTGTTTAAGGATAAGTCAAGTAGCTCGTGTAGTGCAAATTTTTGTACTGTAGTCACTTTTCCCTCAATACCTTTTGCTTCAACGTTTAAAGGTTTTCTTTACACCTTGCATTGGGCTTTTAATAGTTTATGTGGCGTATCTGTGCTGGGGTTAGCTGGCAACTAATGCTCGCAAAACTGTTTCACACAGAATCCAGAGAACATGCAGGGTAGCACAGTGATTAGCACATTGCACTCACATTCGGAAGAACGACAGTTCAAACCCGCGCCTGGCCATCCTAATTTAGGTTTCCCATGATTTGCCTAAATCGTTTAAGGCAAATGCTTGGATAGTTCCTTTGAAAGCAAATGGCTGTTTTCCTTGTCCATCTTTCCCTAATCCGAGCTTGTGCTCCGTCTCAAATGATCCTGTTGTTGACAGGGATGTTAAACACTTATCTTCTTGTCCTCCACATTCCAGAGAGCTACTTAACAATAAATAAGCCTGCCACAAAAACACATTTAAACAACAACTTGCAATGTGTGAAGGTATCAGTCCATTTCTTCACGGAATGCTACATGACAACATTAAAACAAATTACCCCCAGTAATCAATCTGGTTTTTACATGCAATACTTTTTTCACTTCAAGTTGCAGCCATATTGCAATCCATCTCAGTGGTTCAATTAATCTTTCATAATTTCTTATAAATATTAAGGAAACAAATAACGAAACGAAACAATTTATAAAAAAAATAGTGAACAACTGATATCAACAACGAAAATCACTACAAAATGAAACATGGAGATATGTGCATGGTGATGTATCATGAAGAAACGAGTCAAAGGTCACATGACCAACAACCCAGCGCTGTGACGTGACGTGATGGGATGGACAGATGGCCATTGTTGACACCACCATTTGAGGTAGATTGCAGACTGTCTTGACGGGATGGCCAGTGTGAATTGGCTCATATGCTGCAAAAATGGCAAATAACATTGTGCCCCCCCCCCTCTACAACTCTATGGGTTTATTAAAACAAAATAAAACTAGGGAAAGTTCAGGTTGAACTAAGTAAAAGGTAGATTCCTATCCACCGTGAAAATGACATGTTAAGACGCAATCAGGCACAAGTAGAAGTGCCTTACACATTAGCTTCCAGCTGCAGTCTTCTTGGGAAAAAGGAACACACACACACTTTCATACACATAGCACAGCATATCACATGACTGCCATCATGTGTGTGTGTGTGTGTGTGTGTGTGTGTGTGTGTGTGTGTGTGTGTGCGTGTGTGTGTGTGGGGGGGGGGGGAGGGGGGTTTCCTGACGAAGGATGTGGCCAAAAGCTAATTTGTAACTGTGTGTCTCCAACTAAATGTGTTATGAATTTATTGATGTAGAGTTTTGTGACTGCACGTAATTAGCTACTCATCAAATCAGATGCAACAAAATAACGCATTATTTACAATTTCAGCAATTACTATGTAAGATATAAGCCATTGCTTCTATCGCAGCTATTGGAAAGTGCAATTTTACCAATGCCTGTTCAGCTTTTTGCCATGCCGGTTCACTGTGTGACGATCTTCAGTGTGTGAAGGAGCCTCATAGGAACATCCACCAAGCTGCTGTCACTTCAATGAAATATCAGTAGCCTTGCACTAGTCGTCTGATCAGTATTTGTTTAAAGCACAACGCCATGGTGAAGTCAATAAAATGAAATTGAAATTAGTGAAACAAATGGATAAGAAATGTAAAATTACAAGGATACAGATGAGCAGGGCAGTACTGTCTATACTGCCTAGAGACACATTAAAATGTAGAGAAGACTGTTCCTGGCTATTGGAACTGTTAGTTCCTTCTTCACAGTGGAAAGAGGGAAAGGTTTCGGAAGGATGGGAAGGAGGGGAAGGTTAGTTAGACCATAGATTGAGAGGGATCTACCTCCTGTGAGGATGGAGGAGGGGGGGCAGATATGAAGGAGGTGTGTCAGAGAAGAGGAGGAGTTCAAGGAACGTACATTGCTAAACACTATGCCACCTTCAGTCTTGAGATGATACGGCAGAGTGGGAAGTGAAGATGAGGTCCACCGATGTTGGAAGGTGATAATTTCATTGTGAATTGGAGAAGCCAATGAATAAAGATTGTATTGACTGAGTGATCTGTATTACTGCCTGAGGTCTAGGTTAGGTTGGAAGATGATAACTTAGTTGTGAGTTGGTGAACCCAATTTGTGTGATATTATGACATGAATTTGACAATATTCCTTTCCCTCTTGCTATGGAACACATCTGTCCACTGCTTTCCCATAAGCTGCATCGAACCAGACCCCAGCCCACTCCCTTTCATTACTATCCGCCACCATGGCTAGCACTGACAACATTGCTGCATGAAACATGTAAGTAAGGTCTTGACCCTGATCTTGCATTTTACCCCTTTGTATGGTGCAATACAGATATAAAGGTAGGTACATGCCAAAGATATTTCAGCATACTATAGCTGCATAATCCATACAGTAGACAGTTATCAAAAGGTTCTGAACAACAGGCATCTGAACAAAAAATGTAGAGGAACATTTTTTAAAAAAAGGTTAACAGCAGATTATCTGAGAACAATGAGCACAAACTTCTGCCTACCAAAGGCTTTAACCAGTGACTCAGTCTAGAATGCTCTGTTGTTTCCCCACATTGCGCCATTAATGACCTGTGGGTGATTCAGAAGACTGCTGAGGAATAGGATCTCAATGTGTCAATGTGGAGGTAAGTCCCTTGTGTGTTTCAGCTCCCTTGGTACCTTAAACACAATTCCACAAATGCAAACAACTGACAGAAAGTGGGAGTAAGCTGACAGGAAAATATTATTTCTCAGTTTAATGTTCTCTTATGGGCTGTTTTACCATGAGTAACATGAAATTTCATTAAACAAAGTTCACTCCAAATACATTGTAAGGTAACTAATATAATCAATGTATCATTTAATACAGGAATGTTCCCTAAAACAGTCAACCATAAAAAAACAATCAACGCTAAAAACACTTCACAAATGGATGATACATAAGATATACAATAAAACACACCCATCCCACTAATATGTAGCTTTTCTATAATAGTCTAGAGTCATACCTGAAATGTTATCTAACTTTTCAAATAAAAATAAAATTCTAGTTAACACCCTAAATGAGGGGAAAAATAACCATCTTCGACCTCTTGAAGCTTGTATTGAACATCGTAGACCCACATGTATTATACTGTGGACTGTTTCTGGACCCATCTAAAGCATTTCATCTGATACAGCATAATCTGCAGCTAAGGAAATGATAAAACTAGGATATCCATGAAGTTGCCTATAATTGTTTTAAGTTGTATTTGTCTGGCAGCCAACAGACAGGAGTAATATGTCATAAAAATAAAAAAAATCTTTTCAGAATGCAGGGCTGTCAAGATATCAAGCAATGGTAAATCTGGGACAGAACAATAACAGTGTGAAAACCGCCCAGAATCCCTAACTGCTGCTTCAGGTTCACTGATGACGTGTTTACAATCTCGACAAGGATGAGGACACCTTATCCACATTCCTCCAAAACCTCAATAGTTTCTCCCCCATACAGTTCATCTGCTTGCCCTCATCCCAACAAGTCATTACCCTCAATATTGACCTCCACCTCCATCCAAACCTACCAACCACCAACAACACCAGCACTTCAACAGCTGTAACCAATTCCACATCTTCTATACAGCTTGGTCAAGCATCTGTAGAGAAGGTGCATCTGTAGAGAGGAGCAGGGGTCTTACTGAGGCCTTCACAGGCCAAAATTACGCTCCCTACATTGTCCAGAAAGAGATCACCTGTGTCTTTTCCCAGTCACTTACCATTTCTCACTGTCCTGTCACTAAGGAGCAGCCACGCATGACTCTGTACCATACAGAACTGCAGAAGCTAAACTACATTCTCTGCCAGCGTTTTGACTCTATTGTGTATTAAAATGATTAATATCCCCCTCCCCTCACACTGTGATATTCTGCTGCTAACCAAAGAATATTCGCTGTTTTTCGCATAGTATATTTATTAAATTTCGTGTGTGTTTTTCTGCTTAAGAGGTTTAATCTCGCGTTTTTGTAAGTGTAAATTCGTTCTGTCTGTAGCAAAGTAGTTTTTTAAGCAACTGCTGGCTCATTTATTAAGCCAGCCAGTCAGGCTTCAGCTCTCAGCTAATATACATCTACAGAGCGACAAGTTAAGTGTTTACCTTTTTCTGTGCTTTTCTCGTAGTATATTTATTAAATTTCATGCGTGTTTTCCTATTTAAGAGGTTTATTCTCATATTTTTGTAAGCGTAAATTAATTCAGTCTGTAGCACAGTACAGTAAAACTTCGTTCATATGTTTTTCAATGGACTACAGAGAAAAAACGTATAAGAGTGAAAAACGTATACGTGAAATATAGCACCATACTATGAAATTAATTGGTAAACACAAATGAAAAATCTAGTAAATAAAAAGTAACATTCTACGTTGTACCATACTTAACAAAGATATAAAAACAAGGTAAACCTCTACACAGAAGGAAACGTCATTTCGTAAAAGTGTCCATAATTTTTGCTTGTTTTTTCTTTGATGCAGCAGTAGCATACACTGTGCCGTCAAAATGGGATAACTCTGTCATTAGTTCGTCAGAAACATTGTGGTGCGTCACAAATTGTTTAATTATTTCTAACGCATTTGATGCATTGTTAAACGTCATGGAGGAATGCTGAGGCTTTTCTGTGTCATCCTCATCATCAGTTTCTTCCTCGTCCAGGTCCCGCAGTGCACATTGAACTATCTCAGTGATAGTCATGGGTTCTGTAGTGATGAGGTTTTCATTATCGTTCACGTAATCCTCAAATGATGCCTGCTCTTCAAGTCGATTCCATTCTTCATCATTAGGTGAAGTATCGTCAGTATGATCATTTCCACCATGATCATGGACTTCATTTCCAAATCCGGCTTTTCGGAAACAGTTCCGAATGGTATCATCTGAAACTCTGTACCATGAAGCTACAGTGTAGAGCAATGTCTATCAGAAGAAACAAATTCACTAATAATTTCTCGAAGTGTTCTTTGGCTCCGGTAGCACAACATGAAATAAATGGCAAGTAAAAATCTTACCTGTAAAATGTTTATTTTTCATTTTTCCTTTTCTTCGATGTTTATACACATGATGGCGTGCTGCACAAGCATTTTGCAATAATGCAACTTGAAATTATGTATTACTCCAAGGTCAAGTGGCTGGAGCTCACTCATGCAGTTCGCTGGAAAGAATTCCATGGTCACATTTCTCAAATAGGAAGTAAGGGGAGGATGTGCTGCACACCTTCTATGAACAATAAAATCTTCCGACTTGCTGCACCCAGTTTCGCATCGACACTTCGAAGCCAGCTTTCGAAAAGTTTTGTCGTAATCTACAATTTCTTGTTACTAGCGCATTTTGTGGGAAGCGTGTCAATGTTCTTAAAATAACAGGGCTTGGAAATTTCCCGATCGTAAGTGTGGGGGGAGCTTCGCGCTCCCATCACTGTTAACACATGACAGAACTGTTACATGTTGTTTACTTTGTTTTCCTCCGTGGCAGTTCTCGCCTTTGAATGCCATTGTGCCGTCAGGCATCACTTTGTAAAACAAGCCCGTCTTATCCGCATTGAAAATCTTTTTAGCAGCATATTGGGATGCCAGTTCTTCCAAACAGGTTTCCTTCCAATCTCGCTTTGTCTCGGGATCGACACTTTTGCTTTCGCTGATGCTATGTCTTACCTTAAATTTGTGGAGCCAACCTGATGAAGCACTGAAATTTTCCACACCGAGTCGAATGCAAATTCATTTGCTTTTTCGCAAAGCACTGGGCCGCTAATAGGAATGCCTTCTGCTCCATGTTGCCTGAACCACTGCACCAAACGATCTTCCACGTCTTCATATTTCCTGCTCTAAATGTGTGTCCGCTTATTAGTAGAAATTCCGAACATACATGCACTATCTTCAATTCCCTTTGCCTTTGCTACTATAGAATTTAAAGTAGACGCAGAAATTCCTAATTCCTTCGCAATATCCACACGCTTTCGATTACTGTTTTCCTTCACAACTCTCAAAATTCGTAGCTTTTCAGCCTCTCATTTTTCTTCCACTCATGCAACCAGTTCTCAAAACAATTAGAAATACGGTACTATAACCTATACAATATGAGGAGTGATGTGTTTCGCGGTTCCCGAGTGACATGCAACAATTCTTGTCCAGTTGTGCCCTAGTTCGGCAGAAGTCGTGTAATTTCGCAAAAACAAATGAGTGCTACATCTACTACCAACCTTTCCTATGGCTATCACCATTGCCATAATAGTAAGCTTCATACGTTATACTAAACTTCCAGTACTGTACAGTCTCTGTATAACATCTGGTTTTTGTGACGACTCTATTATTGCAGTTTATACTATTGTTGCATATCTGTCAATCTATAAAACAATCCCAAGTCTGTCATATTAAAAATTAGATGTTAGTTGGATTCGGATGCTCGCAACAAAGTGATTTTCTAGTTGGCAATCGCCGAGCTGTGTTAATAGATGGAGCTTAGACCGGTATTATACTATGAAATTTTCTTTGACAATGATCTTTGACGTGGCGCAAATGGGGTATTACACTGTCATCAAATATTTAGTCAAAGTTCATTTCGCTAGCTTTAGACGCCTGTTTCAATTTTACTTACAGCATCGGCGTCGTAGTGTGCTGATCTTGACATCATCATCTTCATATAATGCAAATGTTTTTCATTTTATTCATTTTACGAGTATAACCAATTTACTGAGCGGACAAGGGTACATACAAGAATCTGTCAACCACAGAGCAAGAACAGATCTAATTATTTACTTCGTGGTGAAATGAATTCCCAGCAGTGAATGGTCATTGCCAACATCAACACACTACGCCACCGATGCTGTACGTAAAATTATACCTGGCCTGCAGTTGCTTGCCCTGCAAATGCAATCACACTGCACAGCAGAAGAAAAGGAAACATACTTAGGTGAAGCCGTGAACTTCACGGCGAGATGCGTAAGATATACAACAAAATTTGCAACGGGAGCTGCATATCGAGGATGAAAAGTCACATGAAAATCCCTTTGAGAATGGACGAGAGTACATTCCAATATGTGCTCATGAAAGTGGCTCATATTATGAAGCTGAACACTCTGCTCAGAAATGCTAGATCCGCAAAAGACAGACTTACCGTAATACTGCAATTTGTAGCTACTCTAGTTTATAGTACCGGTATAGCGTTATAATGCTGCAGTGCACATTGACGAAAATAATACCATAACGTTTGAAGCTATTTGTAATGCACTGGAGGAGGAATATGTGAAGGCAAATAAATTTAATAGGTACTGCAGTCATGAAAAATTTTTATTTCCTCTGAAGTTGTAGATTTTCACTTTTATATGCTCGGGGGTATATCCTGGCAGTACTTCACGGCTAATAGCACCCGCAATTTTTTATAGCTCTCACTTTTTATTCTGTTTCTGTATTCGGGCGTCGTAAGGTACACAGTGCTTCATCTGCTCCGAATATTTCTATAATTTCGTTATATATGCGACACACGATGTAAATTTGGGAACCACATTGAATCATTGATAAACGTTGTGTGTCAGAGACTCAGAGAGCTGTAGCGATGCTAGCGCTCCAAGCGGTTGATTTCTCCATGCAGGAAACATAAGACGAACGCTTCCTTTTAGTGATGGGCTAAACTGCGATTTTCCGATATCAGTGATTTCTGTGAATGCTACTTTTCAGTATCTGTTATTCTTAACTGTGATTTGTCGCAGTTAAGAGTCGCAGTTAAGGAACCAAGTCACGTATCCCTCCGCCACTGCTATTTCTGCGATTTCTGCTACTTCCGCGATTTCGGCGACTTCTGCTACTTCTGTGACTTCTGCTACTTCTGTGACTTCTGCGATTTCTGTGACTTCTGCTACTTCTGCGATTTCTGTGACTTCTGCTACTTCTGCGATTTCTGTGACTCCTGCGATTTCTGCGACTTACCACCGCATGAAAAAGCTACATCTGTCCACACAGAAAATTGCATCTCAACAAACATGTCATTGGTAAGTATGTTTTACGTTTGTTCTTCCGTTGGCTTTAATCTTGTATTAAAGAAACAACTGTGAAAATATTAATAGTGTAATTAAAGTAAAAAAATAGGGAAATACAGAAGCGTCCGATCTTACCCGTCGGCTTTGACCCGTGACGTCACAAATGTAGCGGAAACGACCATAAACAACAATTCCAATATGGCGGATATAAAAACATCGCATACGTATTATAAACACTGAAATACACAAGTTTCACAAAAAGCCTAATGACTCTAACGGGACAAGCGTGGGAAATTAGGGGTTTTTGGGTGGGGACAAACTAAATATACACAAATGTAGCCACCGACCGCCATACAAAACCACGCAATACAACGAAATAAATCAACATTACAAAACTGACCAAATACAAAAAAACACATTCCTATCCAGAATCGGACACTTCCCTTGACCTATATAGCTCAACAGAACCTTCCGATCACATCCCCCAATACGAAACTAAAAAACCAACACTTCCCTTACACCTACATACATCTACAACAGCTCCCGATCACATAAATTACGATCGAACACTTCCGTTGACCTATGTAGCTCAACACAAGCTACCGATCACATCCCCCAATACAAAACTTAAAAACCAACACTTCCCTTACACCTACATACATCTACAACAGCTTGCGATCACATAAATTACGATCGAACAATTCCGTTGACCTGACCATAAACGACACAAAGGTTTCACAAGAACAATCTGCTAACATTGATAGCAAACAAAGATAATAATAAACAAGTGGTACTCGAGGCCAGGCAGGGGGGGGGGGCTGCGCCCCCCCCCTAACCCCCCCCCCCCCGCCAAAAAAAAAACTCCCAACCTAACCTCGTATTCAGTGCTACGTTACAGATCAATGTGTAGGTCCCTAACGTCACGGGTCAAAGCCGACGCGTGAGATCAGATATTTCTGTTGACACAAAACATACATCAAAAACAAAAAAAACGGAACTTACCTCAAAAAAGTTCCAGCCCCAGAAACTAGATTGGCCACCACAATCACACACAAATGCACCCTAACTAACCACTTTCGGCCTATACATTTTACCCACAGCCCTTAAAAAAACCCGAAAAATGCAATAGGCCTCTGGGACACTCTTCCGCCAACAGTACTCATCTAAATGAGACTGAAGGTTGGAAGAGCGCCTCTTCCCCCTCCCAAGAACTGACTTAACCGCCCCCCACATCCCCTCAATTGTGTTAGTGCAAGCCCCAGTATCATAATTCTTAAATTCTAGACTGTGGTTCACTACTAAATGATTAAATCCCCTGTCACCCAACCCCCTATAAGAAGAAAAAGCATCAGAAACTATTGTGGACCCAGGCTCTACATACTCCTCAATTAACCCCACTAATTCAGCCTTCGACCTCCCCTCCACAACCCTAAAAACACATTCAGTACCCCCACCCCCGTGAACAACAGCCCCCCACACCCAAAGACCAGCCACAGACTTCCCCCTCCCATACTTCCTTTTACCAAACTGCGACTCGTCCACCTCCACAAGCACCCCATGCCCACCCAACTTACCCCTGTACTTAATAAATTCCGAACACACTTCACGACAAAAGGAATACCAGTCTAAAACAGTCCTCTCACTCACACCAGTCTCAAACGCGCAAAAACTCTGTGGGCATCTATAACAAAAATAATATGTAATAAGCACAATCTCACGCATGCCCAATCTAGACTTCTCGAACCAGGTACCACACCTTATAGAACGCCATACGCCATCTTTCCGGCAACACCACATGTATCCGTCGCTGGTCCGAGAGGCCGGAACTTTAACCAATTTCATCGCCTCAAGGCAAAGAGAACACTTAACAACTTCGGCGATTAAACCGAATAGTTGTAAGAACTTGATAAGTTCTAACGCTGTGTCGCCCATCATCGCCCTCAACCGAACACTATTAAGGCGGTCTTTCATATCCATTCCTAAACAAAAAACCACAACCAAATACACTCAATAACAAACTCACCCGACGTACAGCAATGAGCGTTAAATTAAAACAAACGAAAACCATGAACACACCACCAGAGAGCACCACAAACAAAAACAAGACATCTACAAACACGCCACAATCGCAAAACAAACTCCGCGCCGTAATGACGTCACACACCACAACACGCTTACGTCACGGGTCAAAGCCGACGAGTAAGATCGAAGGTTTCTGTTGACCCAAAAATAGTGTAAGTAAAGTAGCCATACAGTACCGTAATAGTTCGTGTTTAGAAAATGAATTCTAACGTATTGTTATGTTCTCAGGTACCCGAACTACATTTCATCACTCAGTAAAGTGATAACTCAAAATATCATTGTCAGCAGATCTGGAGAAATTGCCACTGCGTCTTTAGACCATTTTCGTCAGACGAGAGGTTAGTTTCTAAGTGTTTCGATGGACTTAATTACTTAAGTGAGATCGTTCTTGCAAATGTGAAATATACCCCATTGAGTGGCTTTCATTACAGCAAATATTAGCAATCTACTCTGCCAATTATATTGCTTGTAATTAGTGACAGCAAAAATTGTTTAATAATCCTTGTGATTTTGCAGACACAGTTCTGGTTGCTGTACGTATCTATCCACATCAAGGCTGTAGGGAGAGACTCGTGAAGATTCAAGAGAGCTCTTTTAGAGGATTTGCAGTTTAAAAGTGACATTATTGCGAAATAAGTGTGCAGATGAGTGATTAAACTGTGTTTTATTGAAGTTGTTGTGCGATTTTAAAGGAATAATAAATGTTAAATACAGTGAGCGAATAATGAAAATCTCATTTTCCACATGTTAAGCCGTCCTATACCCGTAATTTTCCGCCACATATTTATTGGTAAACACTTGTTGGAGAGTGAAATGCCACCCCCTCCCCCTCTTTCACCACAATCTTGTTGTGACACTGACCTGTAACATATCCCGAAGTCTACAATATGCATTTTGAGGCTGTTGATACAAAAGTGGGAAGTACAGATCTTACAGTTAAATCAGGAATACATTAAGTGAATTCCTTGAAAGTAACACAGGAAAAGCTTACTTATGTAGGTGGTAGTAGTGTCGGCAAAAAGTTCTTGTGTGTGAAGTTGCCATGTAGAACACCAGGTGTAAAACTTTTCTCCCGAGTCTTGAACTGTGTCGGAACAAAAGTGAGGTATTCATATGACTGTTTTCATTTCTCTACACTTATACAGATGTCTGAGTACTGCTGTGTTAACATTGCAAAGTCCTGTAGGCATGTGGAGTATTAACCAAAACTGTCATATTGGAAGCAGAATCAAACACATTTGTTACGTTACTTGATATTTTCAGGAGAAAAAGGTAATGTTGCTTCTTATTAATATAATACATTCAGAGTCACAGCAGTATTTGACCAACCATAACTGATGCTGAATGTGCATGTCGTCATATAATATGAAGGGCTTATTTCAATAGTGGTACAAGTCCATTACCTCCACTTTTCTGTCTATAATGCTTCTGAAATTAGTGATCCAAACAAACATAAATAAAGCATCATCTCTAGCAAGAAGCCATATGCTTGAATATTTCTGGTATCTCAAATGCAAATTTGTCAGCGCTCATTTAACTTTACGACTCTGTATCTCAAAATGAACAAAAATGGACTTGTACCACTATTGAAATAAGCCCTTCATATGCACACACAGCACATCGATCTCGTGAGGCACAAGGCTCTCATAACAAAGTACGTACGTCGGTCAACAGATGACACTAGGAAAAGTATGTTAACTGCGCTTTTTAGTTGCTACTTGCGACTCTTAGTTGCGATTTGTCACAGAAATCGCAGTTTGACTCGGTAGCGAGTAGCGTAGTATGAACTTTGCTCAACAGATGGCAGTGCTAACTGCGCTTTTTAGTTGCTACTTGCGACTCTTAGTTGCAATTTGTCACGGAAATCGCAGTTGGGACTCTAGTACGAACTTTGGCCAACAGATGACACTGTTAACCGCGCTTTCTAGTTGCTACTTGCGACTCTTAGTTGCTACTTGTCACGGAAATCGCAGTTGGACTCCATAGCGTACCGCAGAGATGGACGTAGTACGAACTTTGGCCAACAGATGCCACTGTTAACCGCGCTTTTTAGTTGCTACTTGCGACTCTTAGTTGCGACTTGTCACTGAAATCGCAGAAAGCAGTGCTAAATTCGACCAATAGATGGCTCACGTCTTTGAATATGAAATACTACTTGCGACTGCTAACTGTGACTGAAATCGCAGTTAGATTCTGTAAAGTTGCTACTGTGATATCTGTGACTTCTCAGTCACTATGATTTCTAACAGATACGCGATTTCCTGCCCATCACTACTTCCTTTGATAAAATCTAAGGCGAGGCGCCAGATTTGATCAAAGAAAATTTGACCAATGCCTAACTTCGACTGGCTGCTTGGTCTTACCCATTAACCCCACAAGTAGAGAGGTTGCTGTTCCTTCAGTGGGATTCAAGTATGCACACAAGGGTGGGGGTTTACTAGTTATTGGGAGCTCCAATGTTATGCGTGTTATGGAGCTCCTTAGACAGACAGAACTTAGGGATAGAAAGAAAGCCAATGTGCACTCAGTATGTCTGCTGGGGTACCTCATCTGAGATGTGGAGGAGGCCTTGCTTGTGGTTATTGAGAATGCAGGGTGCAGTTATCTGCAAGCTGTAGCTCATATCAGCACTAACGATGCAAGCAGAGCTCACAATTTGCAAAATTGTTCCCAGTGTTGATCAGGGTCTTTGGTTTGGAATGTCTGAACACTCTATGATGGTTCTTATATGGGGTTGGGTTTCAGAAGGGTTTCTCTAATTGCTGCAACTGTAATGGTACTGCACCAGCGATAAGCATGATACATGGTGATGAAATAATACATAGGGTGGAAACTTCAAATTTCTTAGGTATCCATATTGATGAGAATTTAAATTGGAAAAAACACATTTTTGAACTCCTAAAACAACTTAGTTCAGCCACATTTGCACTTATAATCACAGCAAATTTTGGGGAGAGAGAAATCAGTAAGCTGACATATTGTGTTTATTTTCATTAGGTAATGTCTTATGGGATAATGTTCTGGGGCAACTCATCTCTGAGAAAGAAGGTCGTCATTGCCCAAAAATGTGCTGTAAGAATAATATGTGGTGCTCACCCGCGATCATCTTGTAGACATCTGTTTAAGGATTTGGGCATTCTGACTACTGTTTCATAGTATATTTATTCCCTCATGCAGTTTGTAGTAAACAATCCACTACAGTTAAAAAGGAACAATGAGGTACATAATTACATTATTAGAAGAAAAAATGACATTCATTACTCAACATTAAGGTTGTCTTTAGCACAGAAAGCAGTACACAATGCTGCAACAAAAATTTTTGAACACTTATGCAGTGATATGAAATGTCTAACAGACACCAAGGGAAAATTTGAAAATAAATTGAAAAATTTACTCCTTGACAACTTCTTCTATTCGGTAGAAGAATTTCTATGTTTGTAATGTGTAAAAGCTGGTGGTAGGAATTGCTAACTCAATCTGTAAGTCTTGGTTTCATTTTGGGGGAAAAATAATTAAATGGATGTTTAGAGTACAAACAGATGTACAACTTCATTTGCAATATGAATGTAAAATGACTCATTCCACATCATAAAGATTTATCATGCAAAATGATCCATGGAAGATGAAAGTAACTAACTAACTATGTAGGACTCCCTTTAATAGGCCAGGGATGCACTACACAAATGAAGCAGTGACTCAAGTAGCACAGTACTTGTGGAAAGCACTTGGAAGGATTTTTAGGCTAGGCAGTAGTTTGAGGTGCTCTCATAAACACTCACAAGTCAATATGCAGCAAGGGAATTCAAATGAAATTCAGAAGAAAGACACTTCGACTGCATAATTTTATCAGTACACTGTTGATGTATTTAATATAAAGTTCCCGAATTTACTGCCCTCCAGGAAAGCTCTTGCGCTCAGATTATTCTTGAGATCGAGAGCTGGCTGAAACCCAAAGTGGAAAGCTCAGAGATATTTAACAAGTCATGGAACGTATGTTGGAAAAATAGATTAAAAATCATAGGAGGCGAAGTGTTTGTTGCAGTTGACAAAAATATTGTCTCTATTGAGATCGGAGTTGACAGTGACAGTGAAGTTATCTGGTCACGAGTAACAGGTGCACGTGAAACAAAGTTAATTGTTGGATGTTTCTACTGGCCACCCAATTCCGCTATAATAGATGTAGAGTGATTCAAAGAAATCTACAGTCACTAATGCGTAAATACACAGATCATGCAGTACTAGTTGGAGGCGACTTTAACATAAGAAGTACAGACTAGGATGTCTACGGATTCATTGCAAGGCGAGGGTGGGTGGTACAGACAGACATATTTTTGAAACATTTTCTGAAAATGGTCTTGAGCAGCTAGCTCGGCAGCCCACATACAATAACGATTATTAGACCTTGTACCTACAAAAAGTCCAGGCCTTATCAACAATATCAGTATAGAAACAAGGATTAGCGATCATGCTGTCATTATAGCAACTATGACTATGAAAGTTAATAAATCAGTCAAGATGACTACGAGAGTGTTTTTTTTTATACGGGACAGATAAGTAGTTTTTAACATCTCATTTAGAAAGTGAATTGACATCACTTAGTTCCAGTAAGATGGATGTAGAGGAATTATGGGCAAAGTTTAAGCAGATTGTAAACTGTGGTCTGGAGAGTTATGTGCTGAGTAATTGGATAAAGAATGGGAAAGACCTCCCATGGTTTAATAATGAAATGCCGAAGAAGTAGAAGCTGTTGCACTCTCGATTCAAAAGGGAATGCACAAATGATGACAACCGAAGGTTAATAGAGATTCTTATGTCTGTGAAAAGATTTGTGCACGAAGCATACAACAACTACCAGCGTCACACCTAAGCAAAAGATCAGGCAGAGAACCTGAGACAGTTTTGGTCTGTAACGTTCCCTGGCAACACACACACTATTAATAAACTAAAATTTAGTTGTACTATATACGCCGCTATGAAGCAATTTGTATATACTGTAATTATTTAACAAAAAAATATTATTTAATTTTGTATAAAGGACATTCGTTATCATTGTAATATTTTCTGTAATTATATTATCGATGTATTTATGATTGTAATATTTCTATACTCATAATGTAATTGCGAAATGTGTCAATATCTGCGATAAAAAAAATGTAAAATTCAGCCACAGAGGAAAATAATGTTGTAAGATTACAAAGAGAAATTAACAAGCAGCAATGGTATAAATAGGAATACATAATGTGTGTCCCGTCTGGGGATATGCAGCTCCCACACGACTGCGCCGCCTGCAGATCATACAGAACAAAGTGCTACGAATCATTAGCAATGCTCCACGCTACACACGCACCGTGGATCTTCACCATGAATACCGCCTTGATACCCTCAAGGAAGTATTCAAGAAACACACCACACGACTATACAGGAATTCGAGACACTCGAACAATCCTTTCATCCTCACTCTGGGAAACTACGATCACAACCACAGGTGGAAACACAAGCGACCAAAGACACTGCTAGCTAGGGCATAACCACCTATGGTAAACTAACATACGCAAACAGCGACAAACGTCGGTAAGCCCCTGCATATCAGCAACACTGACTGGCAACTACCAGCTGCTATTAGAGCCGACCAACAGGCCACAGCAGGGACACCGACAAGCTCGCCCACAGACGCACGAACAATCCGCCAACACTCCCTCACACTGTGCCTCTGGTATATGACCTATCGGACACAAGACCGATAACAAACCTAACTGTTGCAGGTTGCAGGACGCTGAACGAGGACTCTGTACCAGCACCCAGCGCCAGCCGCCGAGCAGCACAAACGCACAACGTCAAGATATCGACATGCATGATACCCACTACTAACAAAGCCTATCCTTGCACAACCTATCGCAGGCAGCAAAACAACCGCTACTGCTCTTGCCACCCGGCCTAACTTTCGCAGAGGTTTTTTTCTCTTGGCTCTTGCCTTGGCACTTTTTTTCCTCTGCCCTTCAAACCGCTACCCTTCGTCAGATTTCGACCAATCTATCTCCAGATGAGCGCATATTAATGGCTAATCCTAACCAGACGTACGCAAACATCGCAGTACCCACATCCTGCGACACCTCACTCTAGTGAATACTAACCCTTATGCAGAGATGGCAGTAGACCTTTTGTGTTGGCCATCATGCCGGTGTGGGCGTGGAGGGGCTCCACCTCTATTTAGAAAAAAATGCATTCTTTGTCTTCTTCCTCGAGAGCTGAGAGAGAGAGGAACCTGTGATGTAGCATTTTATGAATGGGTAGACTTCATCTGTCTGTATCTAGATTTAGCCGCCATTAGAGGAGAAATTACAAACTAATATAAGTTGAATTATTGTTGTGGTCTAAATACATTATAATTTATCAAAAGTGTGTATTACTAATGTAAATTAGCTTGCCCATGTCATCATAATATTTCTTTAAAGAATTTTCAGCATTTTTAGCAATTATCGCTGGTGTTGCTGGGCTGTGCCGTGACCGAACGATTTGCAGCGGCGGCACATTTAAAAAATTGTTCCGCTAAGTAAAATTAACCAAACCCGTAAATCGGGAGCAGATAAAAAATTAGCAGTGAATTAAGAAAATGTTTTTCTTTTACAGCGATCCTGAGACTGACGGAATGTATTACTAGTTTCACATTTGTGCATTCATAGGCGGATAGTTAACGTTGAAATTTAACAATTTGTTGGTTCTTTCAAATAACTTAAATGTATAGTGAAGTGTGTTTTATCAATGATAATTAAACGTCGGCTTGGCAATATTTAACCATTTTCTGCTAATAGAGACAGTCTTGTGTTCCATAGCTAATGCCGGGAAAGAATTCAGTTAATATTAAAAAAAAAAAAAAAAACAAACAAACCACTGCATTTAGAAAATGTGTGCCAAGGCCGAATTATGTAAAAGATTTAATTTTCAACTAAATATTCTTAATCAGTTAATATGAATTTATCAGCATGAGAGGGTTGACTAAGTTCACGTAATTTTAAATGTGCTTAATTCTGTCTAAATGAATTTTTATTACCACACGTAAATAAGGGGGTCTACAACAAAGTTCGTACTGAAAGAAAGAAGGAAAAAATAATAAAAAACAATTTAAAAAAGTAACTATTTGTTTTTTTTTTTCATTTAATTTCATTAAAGGTCTTATGCAAAATCGCTAAGTGGATCTAAGTTTTGCATTCAGTCCTTTGTTGACCAGTCTGGTGTGGCAGTTAAAGACAGGATAATGAAAGCTGGAGTTTTAAATTTCATGTTCAAGAAATCGTTCACATAGGAGAATTGCACAAACATACCATCATTTGGCCATTGGACAGCCCCCTGGATGGACAACATAGTAATAAGCATCCCTGGCATAGATAAACAACTGAAAAAAATTGAAAGCATATAAATCACCAGCTCTGGATGGAATCCCAATTTGATTTTACAAAGAGTACTCTACGTCATTGGCCCCTTATTGGGCCCACATCTACCATGCATCTCTCACTCAGCACAAAGTCTCAAGTGACTGGAGAAAAGTGTAGGTGACTCCAGTATGTAAGAAGGGTTAAAGAACAGAATCGCAAAATTACAGACCAATATCCCTAAGTTAAGTTTGCTGCAGAATCCTTGAGCATATTCTTAGTTCGAATATAATAAACTTTCTTGAGACTGAGAAGCTTATATTGGCTGATGATGCTGTGGTGTAAGGTAGGGAGTTGAAGTTGAGTGACTGTAGGAAGATATGAGAAAATATATCTAAAAACAAAGATGATGTGGCTTAACAATTGAAAGTGCTGGCCGTTACAAATGTCTGCTTGTGTCTGTGTATGTGCGGATGGATATATATATATATATGTGTGTGTGTGTGTGTGTGTGTGCGCGCGCGAGTGTATACCTGTCCTTTTTTCCTGCCTAAGGTAAGTCTTTCCGCTCCCGGGATTGGAATGACTCCTTACCCTCTCCCTTAAAACCCACATCCTTTTGTCTTTCCCTCTCCTT
This sequence comes from Schistocerca cancellata, assembly GCF_023864275.1. NCBI lineage: Eukaryota > Metazoa > Arthropoda > Insecta > Orthoptera > Acrididae > Schistocerca > Schistocerca cancellata. The sequence continues at coordinate 640,496,120 of NC_064628.1, read as the reverse complement.
CCCTTTTTCCTGACAAAGCAACCGCTGGTTGCGAAAGCTTGAATTTTGTGTGTATGTTTGTGTTTGTTTGTGTGTCTATCGACCTGCCAGCACTTTCGTTTGGTAAGTCACATCATCTTTGTTTTTAGATATATTTTTCCCACTTGGAATGTTTCCCTCTATTATATTCATATCAAGATATGAGAAAACTTAGACAAAATTTCAAGTTGGTGTGATGAAACGCAGCTAGCTCTAAATGTAGAAAAATGTAAGTTAACACAGATGAGCAGCAAGAACAAACCTGTAATGTATGGACACAATATTACTAGTGTCCTGCTTGAGACAGTCGAGTCATTTAAATAACTGTGTGTAACAATGCAAAGTGATATGAAATGGAACGAGCATGTGAGAACTGTGGTATAAAGGTGAATGATTGACTTCAGTTAATTGGGTGAATTTGGGAAAATGTCTTTTATCTGTAAAGGAGACCACGTGTAGGCTGCTGGTGCAATCTATTCTTGAGTACTGCTCGAGTGTTTGGGATTTGTACCAGGTCAGATTGAAGGAAGACATTGAAGCGATCCAGTGGTGCGCTGCTAGATCTGTTACCAGTGGGTTCGAGCAACAAGTAAGTGTTACCAAGATTTTCTGAGAGCTAAAATGGGAATCCCCAGAGGGAAGGCAACATTCTTTTTGAGAAACATGTTGAGGAAATTTAGAGAACTGGAATGCGAAGCTGACTACCAAACAATTCTACTGCCACCAACATACATTGCACATAAGGACCACAAAGGTAAGAGCTGCACCACAAATAAGTACAGTTGTGGATTTGGGGAATTCTTGTAAATTTTGCGCAGCTATGGCTGGAAGGTAGTAGTTAAGGGATCAACTGGCATATCAGATGGCAGGTGTGGGTAATATCGATATTTTGCTTATGATTCTGTGAGGCAGGTTTATGACATCGCTCGCAACGGCGTGGCCTGGGGGGCACTAAACAGAAGTGTCTAGATAGCAGGGAAGCACAGTGCATTGATATGCTATGAAGAACCCATACATTGCATTTACAACAGCACCTAGTGACCTATGTATAGGGGCAGAAGCAGGCTCAGGAATGCTGACATAGTAATTATTAAAGAGCACTGCACTTATCCCCTCCAGAGCAACTACATCAGAGGTGAAAGAAAAAGATGTATATATGAGTGAGCTCAGAGGATCAAATCAAGCAGTCATGTCACCATTCTGTCTATGTCTAGAAGTGCGAGAATGATGATTGCTTAAGTTTCAGGCCAACCTTGATGACAGCTGATAATGGATATCAGTGGCCATCTGGCACTCTGATCCTACCAACAACGTCTGCTGCATGAATCTGACATAACTGTGGTGGGGGTAGGCCGCACCTTGGAGCTGCAGTGGCATGAGGAGCAAGAGCGTTGCCGGCTTTCTTTCTCTGGGTGACGTCGTCCGGTGAACTGCAAGCTGCCGTCTGCAGGGGTGGGTCCGGGACATGAATTCACGGCCTCCTGGGTGCAGAGCTGTCTGCAGCCACTGACCAAGCTGCCTGGGCAGATGGCTGGAGCTGCTAAGGCTCACTACAATGGTAACAAATGGCTGTTTCCCTTCGGCTCTCCACATGGGGTCCTCGAGTAACACTTGAGGGAGCAGTCAGTCATGTCATGGGCTGCAGGTGCAGCCTACACATGCAGTAGCCAATTAGCCATGGCATAAGCAGAAGCACTACGTCTGCAAGGCTGCATGACCAGATGCTGACACAGCAGATTCCAGCGTTGGAATTGGCACTAACCCATGCATGCACATGCAGGATCACGCCTTCACTGGGATCAGTGAAGGGCCGGTTGTGTACCTTCAATGTAATAAAGTCAATGACACACTTGACAGTGTTTTCTGCACACTTTGGTGCGAGTCAACCCTCTCTCCCCAACCATGCCTGTCTGTTCTGAGATATTACAACCCCTGAGATCTGGGAGGTTGTAACAATTAGGTATCAGGAAGTGGTCGTCTCACTTTCCAATACATGTTGAGTTGGAAAGTGTTCATCCATGTGTAACCCTATGTTTTGGTGAGAGAGTTGATTTTGTTGAGTGATGAGTAAGGCAGTGGCACTTGACATAGGTACCAGCTCAGCACAATGTGGTGCGGTGGGCTGAAGTTTTATTTGTATTACTTTTTATGTTTACTCTCTCATCAGAGTTAGTTGTGCGAGCTAGGGTAAAATATGTATAGACTTACTTTGGTGAAGCCACAGGAACCTTTGGACATATCTTTGTTTAGAGGTAATGGTGCTGTAGCAACTATTTGTTTTGTCTGTGGGAATACTGGTCATCTGTCTAGTAATTGTACTGAGTGTAGATGGGTGACGATTCACTGGGGGAATTAATTTATGTTTACAATTTTTGTGGATGGTTAAATGGGAGTTTGTGTTTCATCTTTCTTCTTTCAAAGAAAACAAATGGTCAGTTGAATTAAGGTGGAAGTAGAGAATGCAAAATGGTGGAAACACATGCTACTATAGCAGATGCAGTTTCTGCTTTAACTCAGCAAGTGCAAACGTTAACAGAACAGTTTGAGGGAATGAAGCAGAGAAATTTCATACGTAATCATGAGTTAGAGGCTTGTAAAGAGAGTCATGATCAGTCACAATCAGATTCACGGGAGAGTAAGTCTGGATTGAGAGTGCCTTCTCTTTTGTATGACCCAGCAGTCATTGCACTGATTAATCCCTTCTCAGCAAGGCAGCAGATTATGTGTCAATTTTTGTTAAGGATGTTAAGGACACTGCGAAAGTGAATGGGTGGTTAGATGAAGTAACCATGTATGTTGTTAATATGAGTTTGGCTGGGGACACCGAAGTATATGTTGTCTACCATGAGACATTGAATAAAGCACATATGTTCCAGAAGTGGGCCACTGGATTGTGCCAGCGGTACCAAAAGATTGAACATTGTGCGATTTTATCGGTAGAAATTAAGTATGTTATTGATGCAGTGCAACGTTTCTGTGGATGCATTGTCAGATAGAATCTGAAAGCTAAATGCAATGATATATGTACAGACCCAGAATGCAGAAGCTAATAGGGTACTCATTTAGTGTCCCAGCAGGCCATTTTCATTACAAATGCTTGCCATCTGGACTAAAGAACACCCCAGCAAATTTTCAGCAGTTGTTAGATGGGGTACTGAAACGATTAAAGCTAAAAATTTATCTAGTCTGTCTCAATGACATAACTGTCTATTGGAAGGATTTACCGGAGCTTTTGAGACATCTGGAGTATGTCTTTAGTTTACTACAATTGGCTTGTTTGACATTAAGAGTGGACAAGTGCCATTTTAAGCAAACTCAAGTAAACTATCTGGGGCACGTGATTAGTGAATAGGGCGTGCAGACTGATCCTCATCTTATAGACACAGTTCAAAACTATCTAATACCACAAACAACTAAGCCGGTACAGGCATTTATTTGCCTCTGTAATTATTATAGAAGGTACGTGAAGGACTTTGCAAAAATAGCTAGACCCTTGAACAAGATACCGAAGAAGGGGATGGAATTCCATTGGTTGCAGGTATGTCAGAAGGCATTTCAAAAACTGAAAGAAATATTAGTTTCAGGTCCAGTATTGGTTTTTCTGGATTTTGAGAAAGATTTTATCCTTTCATGTAATGCTTCAAATAAGGCAGCTGGTAGTGTTTTGGGACAGAGGGTATACAATGAGGAACATCCAGAAACTTACCCTTCAAGCCAGTTAAACAAGGCGGAGTTTAAGTACTCAACAATGGAGAAAGAGATGGTGGAGGTCATATATGGTATTATGTATTTTCGGTGTTATCTGTGTGGTAGGAAGTTTGAGGTTGTGACAGACCATGACTCATTGAAGTGGTTGCATGGTTTGAAAGATCTGTCTAGTAGATTAACTCAGTGGACACTTAAGCTTAGTGAATTTGAGTACAAGGTAATCCATAAGACAGGGAGATCACATGCAAATGCAGAGATGTTAAGCTGCAGGGCTGCTATGCTTAGTATACTAGGGAACAGTATTGAAGAATGGCAGTGGGCACAAGTAAGGGATAAGGGGTGCCAGGCATTTAAGTCAAGAGCAACATTTCGTTATGCATGATGGTTTGTTGTGTAGAACGACAAGGTGTGGACCATGTGTTTTCAGAAGGAAGTTTTACAGCAATCTCATGACCATATGTTTTCAGGTCATGGTGGGTGACATGCTATGGAGAGACATGTAGCAGAACAGTTTCAGTGGAGGAAAAGGAAGCATGACTTGGAGGAGTGTGTTAAGGACTGTGGGCCCTGTGTGCAGAGGGCCAACAGTATGCATCAGAAAGTGCCATTGCAAAGGTTACGAGAGGCATCCACTCCATTTTCTTTGTCAGCATGTTTGTCCTGGGCCATTTAATAAAACATCTGCAGGAAATAGGTCCATTCTGATGATCATCAATCATTTTTCTCGAGTTTTGGCAATGGTACCAATGCTGGACTAACGGGCTAGTACTGTAGTGAAGGCACTAGTAAACAACTGGATATTAATGTCTGGGGAGCCAGAGACCATAATTAAGCACCAAGGTATGAATTTCGTCTCAGGTTTAATGAAACAACTATGCTGCGTGTTGCTTATATGGAAGTTAAGGGCAGAGTCTGTTTCATCTGCAGATCAATGGGACAACGGAACATGTGCACAAGACAGTTGCAAGGGTGTTGAGCTATTACATAAGTTTCAGGCATAATGATTTGGACACCTATTTACCTTATGTACAGTGTGTCTATAATTTCAAGGTTCATACTGCAATCGGCTTGTCGCCATTTGAGGTGGTGTATAGTAGGAAAGTGCCATCTCCCTTTGATGTTTTGATGGCTAAATTAGGAAAGGATGGTGAGTCAATTAATGAGTTTACCAGAAGAATTGTGAAAGTGTGGTGGAATATGCAAAAGGCAAACATGAAGATGCTAGAACACAAGGAACAACCAAACAGAAGCATGGACAAATTGCCACAATATTGCGTGGGGCAGCAGGTAGTGGGAAAAATGAAGAATTTTTAACAAAATACCGGGGACCAACCACGTCATGAAAGTTACCTCACTGGTCGATGTGAAGATACAGCTCCCCAAAAAAATGTCTGTTATACACATCAGACATATAAAACCATTTAAAGGAATGGTAGAGGGAATACTACAGTTATTGGCAACCAACCAGGAGATGAAAGTTACAAAGGGTAAAAAGAAGGAACCTGGAATTGGTGAGCAAAGTAACGTGCATGATGTGGCATATAGGTAAAGGTCATGTGAGTAAGTTGTGTAATTATAATTAGTTGGGGGTATTTATGGTTTAGTGTATCAAAGAATATGTATTTTAATTGCCATAGTGGTTTCTTTTCTTTTTTCTTTCCTCTTCTTTTTTGCGCAGAGTTTTTTATGTCATTATTACTGATATTGTTTATCTGTGGATAGTGCATTCTCAGAAGGAGAGAAAGAGGTGACAGAGTAATCTGTGATCTGCCCAGATGGTCAAGTATGAACTGATATGCGAACATGTGAAGTGGGTTTGTTGCTGGGGGAATTAAATGGGACAAGTTGTGGGAAGAAGCTTCTGCCAGCTTCCAGGGGGTGAGTACACATTGGTCCTTATTCATGCCAAAAACATTATGGTTGAATTGCTATGAAGGAGGTGGACTGGTAGGGTTGAAAAATCTTGAGCTTTGGGAAAGCAGAATGATCATTAATAGCACTACATGTGAGGTAGTCAGAACGGATTTTTGTCTTCTGGCTATGCTTACAGGCTCAGCTGTTATGACACTGTTGGGAAATACATTGTAATGGCCAGAAGGATCTCTGAGGTAACTACCTGTTCAAAATTTAATGTATTTAAATGACAGCTTCAATCCAGAGCTTTTGCAGTCCTTGGACAGACTAATAGAGCCCCAGTAAGGGGAAATTTCAGTGAAAAAATGAGACAGCATGTACATCATTTCCACAAAGAACAGCAGCACGAAGTATTAGTGGTGAGCATATCAGCCAACTGTTGTGGGGTGTTTCTAGCATACTGTATTTCTGGGTAACATGTGAGAGGGCACAGGTTGTGTATGTGTCAACACCAATTACAAGTAGAATGGTTGATTGGCATTGGTAGGGGAAGCAATTGGTTCTAAGGTCTTAATAAGTGTATAAGGGTGTGATGAGGAGTACATGGTAGTAGTAAAGTGTGAGTGTAAGTCCTGTGTGGTGAATTCGGGAGATTGTCCTCAATATGCAAATTATTAGAGTGAAGGTAGTTGGATGGGAACATGATGTTGAGGATTTGGGATGTATCTTCTCAGAAGGGAGGAGGTATGCTGTGCCATGAATAAATACAGGCATGGATTTGGGGAATTCTTGTAAATTTCGTGCAGCTAAGGCTGGAAGATAGTACTTAAGGGACCAACCGGCATACTGGATGGCAGGTGTGGGCAAATTATTCTATGAGACAGGTTTATGACACCGATCACAGGAGAGAAGGCATGGCCTGACAGGCAGGTAAGCACAGGGGACTGACATGCTGTGAAGGACCCAAACATTGCAGTTACAACAGCACCTAATGACCTGTGTGTAGGGGTCAAAGAGGGCTGAGGAAAGATGATGTTGTAACTATTAAAGAGCACTCCTTTAGTCCCCTCCTTCGGGACTACATCAGAGGCATAGGGAAAGGACATATAAACAAGCAAGCCTGGAGACTCAAATCAAGCATTCATGTCAACATTCTGTCTTTGTCAACCAGAGAGAATCACAATCGTTTAAGTTGCAAGCCAACCATGATAACCTCTGGTGATTAATATTGGCAGCCAACTGGCCCTCTGAACCTACCAACAACTGCCATTGCACGGACCCAGCATAACTATGGTGGGGTGGGCAGCACCTTGGAGCTGCAGTGGCACAAGGAGTGAGAGGTAATGACAGTGGCACATAACATGCCCTCCGTCACACACTGTTGGGTGGCTTGCAGAGTATAAATGTAGATGTAAATGTAGATGTAGGGCTGCTGGCCTCCACTTTCTGGGTGATATCATCCAGAAAATTGCAAGCTGTCATCTGTAGGGGCAGGACTGGGGTGTGAACTCACAGCCTCCCTGGTACAGAGCCTTCTGCGGCCATTGATCAGACTGCCCTGGGTGGATAGCCAGAGCTGCTAAGGCTTACTACAATGATGGTAGATGTGTTTCCCTTCTGTGCTCTACGTGGGGTCCATGAGCTACACTTAAGGGAGCAGTCAGCCAATGTCATGGGCTACTGGCACAGAGACAACACACATGGTGGCCACTTAGCCATGGCATGAGCAGGAGTGCTATGTCTGCAAGGCTGTGTGACTGGATGCCAGCACATCAGGTTCTGGCATTGGCACTAACCCACACATGCACACACGCGGTGCCTTCACCAGGATTATCCATTCCTAGTATACCCCTTCTCCCATCTCAAAGCCCCATGGCTCATATCCCTGCAATAGACTTAGATGCAAGACCTGTTCCATGTGTCCTGCCCATACCATCTACTCCAATTCTGGCACAGATGTCTCCTGCTCTGTCAAAAGGAGGACCACCTGTGAAAGTAGCTGTGTGATCTATGAACTTAGATGGAACCACTGTGCCACATTCTATGTGGGCATGGCCACTAACAAACTGTCTGTCTGCATCAATGGCCTCAGCCCCTTGTGATCGAGACAACTGGACCACCCAGTTGCTGTGTATACTGCCCAACACAACATGCTCAACTTCAATGATTGCTTCACAGCCTATGCCATCTGGCTTCTTCTCATCAACACTAGCTTTTCTAAAGTTCGCAAGTGGGAAGAGGGAACTCTCCCTACAACTTATCCTTCATTCCATAATCCTACCAGCATAAACCTTAGCTATTTCCTATCTCCCACCTACCAACCCTTCCATGTACCTACTGCAGTATTATGCAGGCCTTCTGGATGCTCCCTATAGGCAGCACTAGCAATTCTCCAACCCCTAACCTTCCTTCCCCCCTCTGCCTCACTTCATAACTCTTCTGTAACCCCCCCCCCCCCCCTCGAGCAAAGATCACTGCTCTCCTCTCCTGGAGATGACAGTGGCTGTGTATGAATATTTTTTGTTTTGTCTATGTCTGATGAAGGACTTAGTTTGATAGTTAATTAATACCTAGCATTCCTTTTTTCAGTGTGCCAGTCTGACGTTCAAGACCTTATCCATGCAGTTATTTCTGGCGCACTACAAAGCTCTGTATTAGGTTCTCTGTTGCCCTTAATTTTTATAGATGATTTACCATACAACTTGCCAGTAGTAGAGCCAGCACAGATTGCAGATGATACTAGCTTTCATATTATAGGACAGAATTAACTTAACAGCAGAAGGTCTATTTTTGACAACTTGTGAAGCAGAAAGATATTTTAGATACAACTGTATTGTGGTAAATGGAGAAAAAATGGTGTGGATGTGTTACAGACAGAAGGACAAAATCTAGAAGCACTACAGCATTGAAAAAACATCTTTGTACAAAAAGTTTCTACGAGTTTGGTTAGGTGATCATTAAGATGGGAAAAACACATTGAACAAAAAGACATTAAAACAATACTATGTACTATACAAATGCACATAGCCTGTTATGGTATGGTTTGATGTGTGTGGAAGTGCAAGATTTGTAAAACAACCATTCAAAATTTGAAAAAAAGAGCAATAGGGATAATGAAAATGGTAACTAATAGGGAATCATGAAGGGATACTTTTAAAGGACTCAGAATCAGCATTAAACAACTAAGTTCATAAATGTGAAGCTAGAAGTTTGAAAGATTTTATTGGAGAAGTACACAGAAGGGTCCTGTATTAGGAAAGTATGCTACATAAACCTAAAGTAAATTTGAGTGCACCACCTATAGAAATTCAGAATCTAAAAACATTGCATATATTTTAAAGAAAATAATTAAAAAAAGTTTCTATAGCTTCGAGAAATGCATAACTTATTCACATTGACACAGGTCTGCCACTTTGTTCAAGAATGTGTGTGATGCTGCTGAGGGAACAGGGTTCAACCAACTGCAGGTTATGGTGCACATTAGAACAAAGAATGCTTGTTTTCTGTGCTTTGAGATCATACTGTGATCATTCCAGCAACTGGCAAAGAAGGTTGGGAAGACATACCTACTTTAGGGAGTTTCAACAAAGCTCACAATTTGCAGTGCTGTCCACAGAGCTGATTTTGCACCCTTGGTTCCAAGTTGAGTGAAAAGGTTGAACCAGAGACTTAAAAGGTTCTGTGATAAGTTAGGCTGTGACTTTCTGGAATTGCATTATACAGTTGAGAACTGCAGTGTTCCCTTAAATGGGTCAGGTGTGAAATACACATCAGAGGCTGCAATTCAAGTAGCTGGTTCTGTGTGAGTTGCATACAAGTATTTTTTAGATTAGGAGATATCCCTTCTAGTTAAAATAATAGTGGCTGTAGGGAACCCAGATGAGTCCATATAAGATCCAAAGGAATGCCCCATTCAGACGAGAGTATTAAAATCCTACTGTTTAACTGCCAAAGCTTCACAGAAAAGTGCAAGAGTCTCATGCACTCTCAAAAAGCTGTGGAGCTCACATTACATGGGGTGTATGTGTTAAAAATATAATAATATAAAATTTAATAACTTGAGTAGTAATTCAGATATTTGTTATCTGTATGGTTCTACAAGTATATTTACTCCAAATGCTTTTTTTAAATGTCTAATACACTCCCAAATATGCGCACCATTAGCGGCATGACAGGTGTCTAATCTATATTCCACTTCTCTGTAAGTGTTTTGCATCATTGCAGGTGAAACATTTGTGATAGATGGATGCATGCAATGGTGCAGATTTGGTAGGTCAGTGGTGTCTGATACGTTTTTGATTCTCGATAAACCCCAAAGAAAAAAGTCAAGTGTAATGTCTGGGCTTCTAGGGGGACCAAGCAATCGATGGACTACCTCTCCAAATCAGTGATCTGGGAATTCATGATCCAAGAAATCCCCCTCAATATTCAAAAAGTGACATGGTATGGCATCTTGTTGAAAGATCACTTCATGATGAAGTTGTGGTATAGCATACGACTCCAACACGTCTATATGCATTGTTGCATTAGGTGTGCGCTCCATGAATAAGAATGGACATACAGCCTTGTCCTTCAGCAATCAACACCACACATTCGTTTTTGGTGAGTCACGTTCACACTGCACCAGAAGTGTGGAATGTAGCATAGTCTGAGAAACAAATGATACTGAGAAATGCCACATTTTCATCCATTTTTGCCAGAATTGTTTCCTTGAAAGCCTTCAGTCATGGCCTGTACTCATGCTTGATTTTGCAATGAAGCTGCAGTTGGTCCACCCTTGTAACTGTCTACTTGCCTGTTGGATTGACATAGGATCCCTTCACTGGAAGAATGTATGGGTTCATTCAACAATAACCTCTGGAACTGCATGCTTAGCACTGGCCTGAAACTGAAACCAAAGCCCCTTGTCCCAATTATTGATTGTTACATAAGTGGGAATATTGTTGGTTGGTCACAGTTCATACACCAAGAATGATGTTGTACCAGTGTAACAAACTTTTAGCTTCATGAGAGAAAGCAGACAGAACACCTTCTGCTGTGGAGACCACATGGCTACTGATGCGCGTTTTTGTGAACAAAGTAGTTACCCTCATGTGCATGTGATACCAATTGCCACAAGCACATAAAGAAAACATTTTGAGTTACCATACTTGCAGAAACAAATTTTGAATAAATGTCTCAATTATGTCTCAAGCTATTATATTTAATATTATTATACATTTATCTCACACACCGTGTACTAGGTACACAAAACTGGTTAAAACCTGAAATTGATAGCACTGTCATATTTGGCAAAAATTTAAGCATATTTCAGAAGGATAGGCTAATGGAAAATGGAGGTGATGTATTTGTCACAGTAGCTAAGAAAGTCAAATCCACCAAGATAGTCTGGGCAAGACTCAGTATAAAGGGTGGGCTATACTTATAATGAAATCCTTTAATCAACCATAATACTCAGTTTTAGATGGAATCAAAAACTTTACAGAAACCCTAAGCTCACAAGTACATAAGTTTCCCCATCATATTGTCATCATTGGAGGAGACTTATCATCCAACAATCAGTTATGAAAATAACAATTTTGTAGGTGGTGGACATAACAAGATATTACTAAATTCATTGTCTGAGAACTAGCTAGAACAGACCATTCGGCAATCCACTCATGATGGAAATATACTCGATTTAATAGCAACAAATAGACCTGACCTCTTTGAGGATGTCCACACAGAAACTGCTACCAGTGACCTCGAGTCAGGTGTAGCAACTAAAACAAGTAGGAGGATTTACATATACAACAAAATTGATAAAGAGACAGTAGTGTCACATCTCAGTACGGAACTGCAAATATTTAGCCCTGGAGAGGAGCAGGCAGAATTGTGACTCACATTTAGAAGGATTGTTAACCAAGCAGTTGATAGTCATGTACATAAAGAACAATTCATGATGGGAGGGACCCTCCAAGGCATACAATCACTGCATAGAAACTTCTAAAGTAACAGAGACCCCTGCATAGTAAATAGTTGGTAAACAATGCACAGGGCTGGAGAAAGGGAGATACTGAATGAAACATACTTAGTTATTAAGAGGGAAATGCTTGAAGCCTTCTACATTTACCATAGGAGAATATTACCAAAGGATCTCTCACAAAAACCAAATAAATTCTGGTCATATATAAAGGCTGTTGGGGATACCAAAGTATTTTCATATGCTCCTTTACAACTGAAAATCCATGAGTATTGCCCCAATTTAATTCTCATACTACTGCAAAGATGAGTGAAATAGATATTAGCATCAATGGTGTCAATAACAGCTGAATTCGTTAAAATTGAACCAATCTCTAGGGCCCAAAGGTGTCCATATTGACATCTATACTGAATGTGTGATTGACTTTAAGTTACAGACAGCCACAAGTAAAAGACACTTACAATTTAGCTTTTGGCCACAGCCTTCATCCGAAAAAGAAAGAGGAACACACATGCACATTCATTCACACAAGCAAGCAGCCGAAGGCTAATGTGTAAGTGTCTTTTAATTGTGCCTGTCTGCAACTTAACATGTCATCTTTATGGTTGCAATCTACCCTTTTCTTACATTGTTGATCTTCCAACCTTGAAATTCTATTGTTTGAATTTGTCACTGAGTTAGCCCGTCTTTCAAGTATAATCTACTGTAGACCCTCGAACAAAAAAACTTTGCCCAATAGTTAGAGGAAAGCACACGTCACAACCATTTACAAGAAGTGTAACAGATGTAATAGGCAAAACTACCACCCAATATCCTTGAGATCCCATTGTTGTGGAATCGTATAACATATTCTGGAATCTTATAACGTATTCTGAGCTAAAAACATGATGAGATCCCATGAACAGAGTGACCTCCCCTTCCCCCTCATGCTAATCAGTATGGATTTGGAAAGCATTGATCATGTGAAATTCAACTTGCACTTTTCTCACATGACATCCTAAAAGCCACGGATCAAGGCTGTCAGTATTTCTCAATTCCTGAAAAGCATTTGACTTAAGTCCACATCTATGCTTATTATCGAAAGTGTGATCATATGGGATATCAATGAAATTTGTCACTAGATTGAGGATTTTTTTGTACGGAGGAAACATGTTATCTTGGAAGGAGAGTCAGTGATAGATGCAGAAGAATGCGTAACTTTGAGGTGCCCCAGGGAAGTGTGGTTGGACTCTTGCTGTTCATGCTGTATATTAACAACATTGCAGATAATATTAATAATAACCTCAGAGATTTTGCAGATGATGCAGCTATTGTAATGAAGTACTGTCTGAAAACAGTCATACAAATATTAAATCAGATCTCGATAGGATTTCAAAGTGGTGCCAAGATTACCATTTAGCTTTAAATGTTCAAGAAATGTAAAACTGAAATTGTAACAAAGAGATAGAGGGGCTGGCCTGTACTTTCCTCAGCTCAGTACAGCCGATAGGCTGAGGTAAGTACTGGCCAGCCCCTCTATCTCTTTGTTAGTATTTGTTTCACATCTTTACATGAGATTTTCCATTAATCATTTAAAATTGGAATTGTGCCATTTAAAATAAATAAATACTGGTTGTGACATTTTGTAGGGATATGAAATGGAACAATCACATAGGCTCAGTTGTAGATAAAACGGGTTAGTAGTACAATATTAGGGAAACACATTCAGTTCACAAAGTAGACTGCTTACAAATTACCTATGTGTCCTATCCTAGAATATTTCTTAAGTGTGCTGGAGACCTACCAGTGTATTACTAACATGGGTACTGAAGGCATACAGAGAATGGCAGCATGAATTGTTACAGGTTTGCTTGATTTGATGGTGAGATACTGAAGAAACTGAACTGGCAGACACTTGAAGACAGGTGCAAACTTACACATGAAAGCCTACTAATGAAGTTTCAAGAACCAGCTTCAAATAATGACTGTGGGAGTACACTACTACCTGCTATGTATCTGGCACGATGTGAGGTAACCCCATATATGTGTGTATGTGTAGGAGGGGGTGGGGGGAGGAGGGTGAGAAAGGGGGAGTGAGATTGAATGCTGCCTGTTGACACCGTGGCCATGTGACACAGTAAGGGAAGTATGTAAGTGGAACAGAGATATACGGAAACTCATTCCAGTGGTGATATGGGTTGCAAATAGGGAAATGCACTGACATAAGATACCCTGACAAGGGACAGATTGTTATGGTCCAGTGCCTTGGAATCAGCATCTCAGAAACGGAGAAGCTGTTTGTGTGCTACTATTGTGAGCACCTATGGAAAGTGGTTGAAGGATGGTGAAACCAAGAGCAGGTGACAAAGTGTTGCAAGTCCACACCTCATCACAGAATGTAGAGATTGGAGGCTTGCCCACTCTATAAAGCAAGACAGGTGTGGTGATTGTGGTAGATCTGAAGACAAAGTACAATGCTGAAGCAGCCACAACTGGTTTGGATCACACTGTTTAGCACATAATGTTGAACACAAGGCTCTGCAGCTGAGTACCCCAACAACATCATCAATTATGATTGCTGTGCGCACAGGATCACTGACATTATATCATAAATCAAAGGAAACTTGTCGTCTGGTCAGATGAATCTTGTATTTCTTTACACCACTTCGGTGGTTTGTATGGATACATCATCATCCAGGCGAATGGCTGCTGGAAATATGAAACATACCATACATACAATTCAGTGGGAACAGTATTATGCTATGAGCTTCCTGGTCTCCATGGAACCTGTGGCTGTAATTGTAGGTATCATGACAGCTGTGGACAACATGGACATTATTACAGATCACATACATCCCTCTGTGCTTGAGGTCTTCCTCATTGTCAATGGCATCTTCCAGAAGGGTAACTGTCAGTTTCACATGGCCAAAATTGTGCTACAGTAGTTTGAAGAGAGTTATGTTGAACTGATGTTGATGTCTTTGTTCCCAAATTCACTTGATCTGAACCCTATGCAACGCATTTGGGATGCTATTGGATGCCAGCTCTGCACCCACAAACCTATTTATGGGAATTCTGTGACTTGGGAGTAGACACGTGTTGCCGCAAAACTACTGCTTCCCAGTGTCACAGCTCCAACAAAGTGGTCATCAGTTACCTCCATATTGGACTTTGCCCTCTTTGTGCTTATCTGTCTTGACAAGAAGACCCTCAGGGATTCTGATCTTCTGGGATAGCACTCACAGTACTTTACATTTGTAACATCCTGTATTTTATACGCTGATCAGACAGCCAGATGCCTTTGTCTTCCACAGGACTCAACCTTAATTTTAGTGATTATGAAATTGTTATAAAACAACTGTTAAAAGTCTGTTTGGTGCCAAAGCTCTTCACCATCTTGATTTGACTAAGATTTTAGTGTGTTTCTGAGTGGTTGGTTTATCTTATAAATTGCAGAATTAACCACTGGAATTATTTCTTTACAACAAAGTAAGTTACACATTATTATGGCGGGCCAAGTAACTTTTGTTGAAGGATGCACTACATATCCAAGTGACAAAGATATGACACCCTTTTCCAACATTGTCACCAAATATTTGTAAACAACTATTGGAACAATCTGAAAATCATTCAGTACCCTGATGATAGGAATCTGCTTCTAGGTCATGGAGCCATTTTAGAACTGCCATGTCAGTGTCCTTATCACTGGAAAATCTCTTTGCCCCAGACATTCTTTCAGCTTGCCAAAAAGTTGTAAATTGCATGATGCCAGATCTGGACTTCTCAATCAAGATCACCCACATCTATCTGGCCTAAGACAAACTGTTTACACCATTTCACTGTGGTTGGATGCGATACTGCAATTGGTACATATACTGCTAGAATTGCATGCTGAATCTGTGTGCAATTTAAATGTTTTGCCCACAAGAATCTTGTTTTGTCCACAAGAACCTTAATGTCCTATGTACTTGAACTCCAGAGTACGTTTTGAATTTCCACGCCATTTCAATGGCATATTGTGTTGCACCTGTTATCTGTACCACAGCAGAACTGTCTCTGTAGGGAACCCACAACAATGTACTTTTTTCTGACAATGGGCCATTCATGTTGTGCAATTGTCTTTGTATGGCATGACATGTGTAACTTAATTAATCTCTGAAGTGTCTACATTTTTACATTGACAGCAACATGCTTTAGTTATTGCTGAACTCATATGCAATATCTTAGTGTCTGGTTGTTCATGTATTTAAATTACAAGGGGACATATTAGCTGGCCAGCACTTCCTAAAGGAGACAAAATTCTGAATACTGCCTATAGAAATACTTAAAAGTAGAAAATACTTTTCCAGCATTTGGAACTTGCAAAGCTCCATGTTTTGGTCCTGATGGGCCAATCAAGGCTGACTGACCACTGTGTCATCCTCTGTTGATGGTGATAGTGGATGTAGTATGGAGGGTTACAGGGGCTCAGCACTCCACTCTCCTGGCCATTATTGACCACCTTGACCTTGGAGCTGTTATTGCTCATTCATCAAATGTCCTCAGGAGGTTGAGTGCAGCCCTAACTCGTCTGCTGATGCCAACAGTGGATGCAGTATGGAGGGGTACTGGGGGTCAGCACTACTCTCTCTTGGCCATTATTGACTTTCTTGACCATGATGGTGTTATCGCTCATTCATCAAATGGTCTCAAGAGGCTGAGAGTACCCTTTACTAGAGTCCTCCCACCGATGATAAATTCCTGGTAGTACAGAGAATCAAATCTGGATGCTTGGCATAGCAGTGAGGAGGATTACTGGGTTGGTTGCACCAATAATCACACCCATTTAGCAATAGTTCATTTATTAACCTTAACACATACAAGGATCACAAAGAACTGACTTAAACATGGGGGAACAGCCAAAGATAATGCTTAGAGTCCAAAGATGAATGCATATCGATGTTGGTGTCGATTTCATCGGTGCCACACAGCCCCCCCCCCCCCCCCCCCCCCTCCCCGCTCCCTCCCGCAGTACCAACTCGACAGCGTCGTCAGGGAGCTGTGTGGTGTGTGGATATATGTCATGAAGGAAGGTTCAGCCACCAAACCTGGAACTCGTTGAAGCGAGCCGGGCGTCGTACTGGGCGTGGTGGTCGTGCAGCAACAGGTACGCTGGTGGTTTGCAGGTGGAACGGAGCGATGACGACGATGTCTCCGGTGGGCGTGGCGAACACGTGAAGTATGTCCAGGTCAACATCGGGCGGGAGGTGAACACATTTCACCAGGTGGCAGGAAATGGCGGAGGTTGTGTCATGAGCACTGGATGAAGAGAAACACATGATGAACAGTGTATAATCATGCATTATTATTGAGATGTCATGGATTATGTCCGGGCGGACAGGCACAAACACCTCAAGCGAGGGCACGTTCAAGACGGGGGTGCGTGAGAAACCTTGACAGGGCGAGGAAGGCGACGGTGGAGAGGTCGAAGGGACCGGCGAAGGGCCCGGAAGTGAGGGTGTGATCATAGATAAGTTTGACGTGGGGAGCATGTGGTCACTCGACGGAGTGCGTGAGACCGGAGTAGAGGGCGAGGTCGGAGGAGAGCTCCACGACTGGAGCAGGAAGTCACTTGATCGAGTGTGTAAGTCCGACGTGGAGGGAGTGGTCGGGGTCGGAGCGTTGTGAGTCATGACAGTGAGTGGCGTGGTCGTGTCCTGAAGGAGGGTAGAAGAAGGCTCAACATGAGCAGGCTTAAGTCTGTTGAGAGAGACTGTAACAGCTGAATCTTTCATCAGAATGTCATAGGTGTTGGCTGAGTGCTGGAGAACTTGGTATGGGCCGGCATATGGAGGTTGGAGGGGAGCACAGACAGTGTCATCTCGGAGCATGACGTACTCACAATTGTCCAGAGATTTTGGGACATGAACCTTAGGGCGGGAGTGGCTGGTGGGTGGAGGGATATGGAGGTTGATGAAATGGCATCTGACACGGTCCATGAAGGAAGGTAAGTCAGGCTGAGGGAGAGAAGCAGAAGGGCTCACAAGTTCGCCATGGAGAACAATGTTCTGGCCGTATATGTACTCGGCTATTGTGCCTTTGAGGTCTTCCCTATAGATCGCACGAATGCTGAGTAGCACAAGGGGAAGGGTCTCCGTCCATACAGAGTCGTGGCATTGAAGAGCCACCTTGAAAGTGCGGTGCCAGCGCTCGACTAGCCTGTTACTTTGTGGGTGATATGCTGTGGTACAGATGCGCTGGATGCCGCAAATGTTACAAATCCCATTGAACACGGCTGATTCAAATTGTCTGCCCTGGTCAGTCGTGATGATAGCTGGACATCAGAAACGTGATACCCATGACTCGATGAAAGCTCGAGCAACAGTTTCTGCCGTAAAATTCCCAGCGAGTTGTTCGGTCAATAGATGAGAGAACATAACGAAAGCCATTAGAGGGGGAGAGAGGGCCGACAATGTCAATGTGAATATGCTGGAAACACCGAGGAGGGATCGAAAAGGCGCCGGGGGGGGGGGGGGGGGGGGTGAAGTGTGCTTGTGTACTTTACAGTGTTGGCACGCAGGAGCATGCCCATTGCTTGCAGTCCTTGTTGACATTTCTCCACACAAAACGCTCTGCTACGAGGCGGGTGGATGCACGAACACCGGGGTGGGCTAAATTATGCAATGCGTTGAAGACAGCTCGACTGAGCGTGGTTGGGATGAGGGGGCATAACGTGCTCGTACTGTTGTCGCACCAGATCTCACCAGACATGCCAGGGAAGGTGGTGCGGACGAAGGGTAGTGAAGAAGTAAAGTCTGAAATCAGGTTTTGTGTTTCCTTGTCGGTAGGTTGGAGGTTAGGCAGTTCAGAGAGGTCTAACAGCGAATGGATGGCGTCGACTCGTGAAAGGATATCAGCAACTATATTGTCAGCACCCTTTATGTGTCTGACATTGGTTAAGAACTGAGTGGTGAGGAGCCGGGTCAGCTGGCGGGTTTGTAATAACCGCAGCCGGGGGATGGTGGTCCGTTAAAACATAGAAAGGGCGTCCCTCAACGTCAGTCTTAAAATGCTTAATCGCTTCGTAGACTGTGAGCAACTCCCTGTCAGACGTGGAATATTTCTGTTGTGCATTGGTGAGCTTGTGCCAGAAGAACTGCAGAGGCGAAGTTTGGCCGTTGATTGTCTGGCTAAGGACAGCGCCAATGGCAGTATCGCTCATGTCTGTGGTGATGAAAAGCTGCGCATTGGGATGAGGATGCGTGATGGTGCAGGCCTCGGCAAGAAGATTTTTGAGGGCAGTGAAAGAGTCAGTCATAGCATGGGTCCATGGAACGGGCCAAGATCCAGAAGTGTTGGTGCCTGCCAAGACATCTGTCAATGGAGCCTAAATCTCCTCAGCCCGAGGTAGATGTCAGTGATAATAATTAACTGTCCCCAGAAAGTGCTGGAGCTCTTTGAATGACGAAGGTCTGGGTAGGTTTAGTATTGTTTGTACTTTCTCAGGGGGAGGTGAAATGCTGTTGGCAGAGACCCGAAAACCAAGAAAAGTGACAGTGGGTCAACGTAGCTGCAATTTGTCCTGGTTGGTCTCAATGCCTGCTGCCACGAGAGTGTTCATAACAGTTTGAACATGTCGAATTTTGTCCTCGACGGGGGAGCTGAACACAAGAATGTCATCAAGATATGCAAAGCAGAATTTTAGGTCCAATAGCACTTCGTTGATGAAGCATTATCAGGTCTGGGTTGCGTTTATCAGACCAAAGGGCATAAATCGAAACTGAAATAACCTGATCAGGGTGGTGATTGCTATCTTCTCGATGTCTTCAGGTGCCATGGGGATCTGGTGGTAGGCCCGTTTGCAATGAATGACAGAGAACGTGGCTGCACCTGCGAGGGAACTGGTAAAGTCGGAAATGTTGGGTATGGGGTAGGTGTCCATAATTGTTCATGGGTTTAGTCTACGTTATTCTCCGCACATGCGCCAGGACCCATCTTTCTTGGGTGTCATATGTATGGGCATAGACCAGCTACTGGCAGAGGGTTCAATGACGCTGGAGCTTAGTAGTTCAGAAATCTGATTTTTAAGGTCGGAGAGGCACTCGGGACAAAGTCGACATAGTTTACTGGAGATTGGGCGACCTGGCGTGAGGCGAAGCTTGTGAACCGTGGTGTTGGTGGTGACGGAAATGTTGCCGGTGGCACGGTAGGTGGTTTGTTTACAATGTGTGGCAGGTGGGGCAGGTGAGGCGTGGTCGTGGTGTTCGGAGCCACTCGGTGGATCTGACGATAGCTGAGGCAGCAAAGTGTCCCAGGAGTCAATGCGACAAGATGGCCGCCAGCCCAAAGCAGTGGCACTGTGGTCAGGTGAGCTCGGTAGAGCTCGTGAGCCATTAGTGAGTCCATTGTCTGAGGGCACGGCCTGTGGCAGCACGGTCGCGGGCAAAACGCTTGGTGTGAGTGCACTGTTTGTGTTGTCAGTGGTGCTCGCAAGGCGGCGCGCAGGAGCTGAAGTTGCATAGTTTGAGGTGCTGTCCACGAGGGGCGGGGTAGCAGCCATCAGTTCGGGAACACTTGACGCTCATCGCGCATGCACACTTGTGTCCGGTCGAGTGTCAAATGCTGCCATGTTAGGAGGGTGTGGCTCTGCAGAACTATCAGTACATGTTATGGCAGTCTCAATAGCACAGTTGCGAGAGGTAGCGGAAGGGAAACACACGGAGCCTTGATTGCTGGGATTGCAAGTAGATTCGGCACACTTACTGACCTTGCTTTGTCCTTGCTGTAGTGTCTGTAATTTCTTTGCTGCATCGGAGAGCTGGAGCTGTGTTTCGTGGAGCCGGAGGGAGAGCTCGAAGTTTTCCTTGAGTAGGCGAGTGATGTGTTCGAGCTCAACAAGGCACTTGTGCATGGTTTCTTGTAATGTCGGCAACAGAGACGAGCATGTACGGATGAGATGAGCCCGGACCGATGTGTCACGGGGGGAGGGGGGGAGGTTGCTCGACGAAGCACTGGGGAAGTGAGTCTTGGATGGATGATGAAACATGGTGTTTCGCACTAGGTCCGGTGAAAATTTGTGCTATCACAAGAAGTCAATGACTAGTATAGGTTCGTCAATTTTGCACACTAAAAAAAGTCCACTCGAGTTTGCAGTTTGCGGAGAGTGAGACGACGTGGGAAGTTGAACCCTAGCATTGTAGTTTAGTTGAATTCACGGCTTGCAGTGAAGTATGATGAGGGCGGATGTTCGATGACACTAAGGATGTAGGCAGCAGCGAAACATCGGCGCCTGTGTCCACTAGGAAAAGGAATCCCAACGAATGTCTTTAATATAAAGTCGTCCGCAATTATCTGGTCGTTCCCGGACAGAATGGAGCACTGGGGGGTGCCTGTCATGTTGTGCACAGGAGGCGGCACCCAGATTTACCTGCGATTGGCGTTTGGGAAGTAGCAAGGTGGTCTGCAGTTCCATGCCGCCTCACCAAACCGTGTGTGGAAGTGACAGTATGGGTAATGCGGTTGCATTTCCTGTGGAACGTTCGTTGCCAGTGGCGGTGGCCGAAGTTCGGTGGCTGCACCAGGTTCGGTTGCTGGAGGGGGCGTGACCGTGGACGGAGCCGGTGATGTCCCAGTTGCTTGTTTACTGCTTCTCGGAGTGAGCGGAACGGTCGGCACAGTACGGCCCCGGCCGCATCTGGCCGCAGGGCGATGAGCCTGAACCTGAGACTTGTCAGGTAGGCAGTGGCTGGGGAAATAGAGCAGTGATGCATCGTGTAGCTTGTCAGCAATTGTCATTCTTTGCTCGACAGGTTCAGGAGACCTTTGAGTCAGAGCAAAGCGGATGTGAGGAGATGACCAGATGGCGAGGAGACCTATGTCAGAGAATAGATCGGCACTGACCAGGGCACATAGCCGTCTCCAGAGCTGGGAAGGTTTGTCGTAGCCTAGTTGCTCGACGTGGAGCATATGCCGTATTGCTGCCTCGGTTGAGTATGCAAGCCGACGTAGAATTGTCTTTTTTGCTAGAGTGTAGCGTGTAGATGAGTCCAGGACGTCGACCAGGTCAGCAATCAAGTCCTCCTGGTCGTGCAGGTGGGTGATGAGGCACGGAAACCTGGTTGACTCGTCGAGTTTGTAATGGTCAAACACTTTGTCCACAATTTTGAACCAGGTTGTTGCTCTGTCGGGATTAAACGGCGGCAGCGTTGGTAAGCGTTGTAGAATGTTTGGAATAACAGGTTGAGTTGAGTTCGTCAGGGCACTACCTGAATTGAGCTGTTGTTGCTGTAGTATTCCAGGAGAGTGTGCCTCCAGGGGATGTGACATCAACGGCTGTTCCGGTGGCAGTGAGCACGTGACACGTTGTGGTTGAGCGTGATCCGTCGCGATGAGGAAGGCCAACGTGGGTGAGACACCGTTATGTGTCGATTGCAGTTGTGGAAGCTCAACACGTTGCAGGTGTGTTCGGATTGATGTGTCGTGGAAGACCGATGTGGATGAGGCACCGTGATGTGCTGAGAAGAGTAGCGGAAGCTTGACTGGAGCCGGCGCAGGGGCAACAGGTGAAAAAAAGTTCAAAGTTTTAGAATGCGTGTTAGTCCATGGAAAGCTCGACGTATGATCAGAGCCAGGACCACCTGTGTTGCAGGGAGGCTGCGGAGGTGTGGGCTGTCCAGAAGCACAGTGTGGCAAATGATGTCGTACGTGGGATGGAATGTGTGAATGTTCACTGTTCACAGTCACTCCACTCAAAATGGTGTGCGGATAAGATGAATGTCGTAGCACAAAACACTGAGGTGTAGCAGTGGGACGGAGGTGGAGGTCAGGCACAGATAACAAGTTATTGTTCCTGTTGCAGGCCAAGGTATCAAAGTAGGAAGGCATGTGCTGATGCTTAACCGAGACAGGCGCGGGTGTGGTCAGATGCTGAGGAGGTGACTTGTGAACGAAGCAGTTCCAGCCACGTGGCAGGTATCCGTGTGGTACTGCACGGATCGCAGTGTGGCAAATTGTTGTCCTGGCGGTGGTAGGTTGTCCGACGAAGCATTTGCAGAAATCGGCATTGGTCCTGCACTACACGGACATCTGTAAGAGGTAACTGCACAGTCGATGAGGGAGGGCACATGTGGCAGGAACAAAGGCGTTTGATAGCCGAAGTCATGCACACTCCTAACCTCACTTATTGTTGCAGGCTCGAAAACGTCCGGTGAAATTGGTGGAATCATTGAGTGAGAGGCATTGCGTTGCAGTCCTGGTGGGTGTACTTCGCCCGCAACACGATGCATGTCGATCACAAAATCCAGCGTTAGGCACTGGGCCGAAGTCATTGTTCGAATGTTGTGTTGATGTAATACAAGCAAAAATAACTGACGCGGAAGTCATGGACACAGTAAAACGGTGAAAGCGGAATACGTTACAACTCATAGTCACCAGTGAGGAGGATTACCAGGTTGGTTGCACCAATAATCACACCCATTTAGCAATAGTTCATTTATTGACCTTAACACATACAAGGATCACAAAGAACTGACTTGAACATGGTGGAACAGCCAAAGATAATGCTTAGAGTCCAAAGATGAATGCATATCAATGTTGGTGTCGATTTTATCAGCACCACAGGAGCAATGCAAGCTGGCCACTGGGCTATGGAGATGACTGATCCACGTAGTCATAGTGTAGGCAGAAATTTTGGAGGCAGCATCATTAGTGAGCCTATTGAAATAGGGATGTCAGAAAACATTATGCATCATGACAATTGTTTAAATCCATGCATTGCTTGGTGTACAGGTACCCACTCAACAAGATCTCTCTGCTCACCAGTTCCATCATAACCTGAAAAGGGCAATCTACATCTACATCTATGTGATTACTCTGATATTCACAATAAAGTACCTGGCAGTGGATTCAATGAACTACCACTGTCGAGTGGTGTGCGGGAAAAACGAGCACTTAAATTTTTCTGTGTGAGCCCTGATTTTCCTTATTTTATCGTGATGATAATTTCCCCCTATGTTTTATTTTTATTTATCATATGGCAACAACAGCAAACATTGACAAGTGCAGAAAGTTTAATTTTACATGTATATCTAGTTAAGTATTTACATAAACTTTAGTTTTACTTTTTGGCGTAAATTGTATACACACTTTTAAATTGTGAAAATTACTAACTTAATATTACTGACTACTTTGACTGATATAATTGCAAGTTAAAAAAGGCAGATACATTTAATCATAGTTAAATACCTAATGACTGAATCCAACTAACAGCAGAGGGAGTAGCATTAATAGAGTCACTATATGGTCCAGGATACTTCCTCTGAGGACAGTCTGTAACAATATGTTGAACAGTTTGTTCTTGGGCCCCACAATCACAGGCTGGATAATCTCGGAGTCCCCACTTGTGCATCATAGCATTGCACCTGGCATGGCCAGTTCTTATTCTGTTCTGCCATTCTCGATTGATTGCTTCTTGGCGTCATAATTCTGGTGGTGGGATGTTGCTGCTGGTGTGCAGCCAGGGGATCGGGGTGGATTTTATTGTGCCCATAATAATTTTCATTGACTCATTCAGGTGTACATCCAGCTTCTCCCTATGTAGGTGGGTGCCGACAGAATGTTTTTGGAATCGGAGGAGAAACCTGGTGATTGAAATTTCATAAGAAGATCCCATCACAGTGATGAACTCCTTTGTTTTAATGATTGTCACTCCAATTCACATATCATGTCTGTGGCACTATCTTCCCTATTTGGTGACAATACAAAATGAGCTGCCCTTCTTTGAACTTTTTCAATGTCACCCATCAGTTCCACCTAATGCGGATCCCACACTGCACAGCAATATTCCAGGATAGGGTGCACAAGTGTGGTGTAAGCAGCCTCTTTTGTACACCTGTTGCAGCTTATAAGTGTTCTGGCTCTACCCACAATATTCATTATCTATGTGAGCATTCCAATTTAGGTTATTTGTAATTGTAATCCCTAAGTATTTAGTTGAATTTACAGCATTTAGATTTGTGTGACTTATCGTATAATCGAAATTTAGGAGATTTCTTTCAGTACTCGTGTGAATAACTTCACACTTTTCTTTATTCAGGATCAACTGCCACTTTTTGCACCATACAGATATCTTATCTCAATCATTTTGCAAGATATCTTATCTCAGTCTGCAACTTCACTGGGGCTTGTACACAACCTTTTATAATGACTCATCTGCAAAAAGGGTTCGGTTGTGCACAGTTGCATTCGCACCCTATATTGAGTAAATAGCCAGCCTAAGTTCAGCAGTGAATGAATTCAAGTATTTGTCTAAATCACGATTGTTCACAAATGGTTTACACCAACAACAGTTTACTAAATCGCATCCACAAAACAAACTGATGGCCATGTGATAAGCCGCACTGACCTTACTGCACTGATGGACCACAATCAAAAGACCATGACCTTTGTCCCCTATCCTCTGTCCTGTGTCCGGTCACGTAACACCACATTAGTCAAAGACATTATTTCTAAACATGGCCATCATGCATTTACAATGTTACAATATTAAAATAAGTAAAACTAAATACCTTATATTCATCAGATTATTTACATATTTAAGGGCACTCCACTTTTTGGCAGTTTCGACCCTCTTCTTTTGTTTAATCACATCTTTGCCTAAAAGGTGTGGCATACGAAATACTCATTTTGCTCTACATAGACCGAAAACTGAACAGTACCTTCACAATAAAAGACAATAACTTACTATGCACAGGTTCTCACACATCCTTACAATTTAATTTTTATATAAAATATGTTCTTTAATGTCCAAAATATTATCACTGCTACTATGCTTTAAATTTGAGTTTTGAACTATTTTGAAGAGCTCTTATGTTTATGGAGTACTCCTGTTTCAGTGATCAGATACCCAGCAAGTACAATGATTACCAAGACAAGCACACCTTACACTATTAACATATGTACCAAGTTATGCACTGAGACATAGGCAATTATGTAACTAAGTAATTCAATGTGAAACAGTTATATGCTGCCTCCTCTCTTTATCAAGAAGGCGACTCCATAAATATATTGACTTGTGCTTGCTACACCCCAACTGTTCTTCCACAGTAATCATTACCACATCCAGCAAATTAGTTATACTATTACAAATATCTCTTGTAACCTCACAAATCATTTTGCAATTAATTTTGGTCATCTGATGACTTTACAAGACAGTAAATGACAGCGTCATCTGCAGACAATCAGATTGTCTCCTACGTTGTTAATATAGATCAGGAACAATAGAGAGCCTATAACACTTCCTTGGGGAATGCCGGATATTACTCCTGCTTTACTCGATGACTTTCAATCTATTACTAGGAACTGTGACCTTTCTGCCAGGAAATCATGAATCCAGTCACACAAATGAGGTGATACTCCATAGGCACGCAGTTTGGTTAGAAGACGCTTGTGAGGAACAGTGTCGAAAGCCTTTAGGAAATCTAAAAATATGAAATCAATTGGACGTTCCCTGTCGACAACACTCATTACTTTATCAGTACAAAGAGCTAGTTGTGTTTCACAAGAACAATATTTTCTGAGTCCATACCGACTATGTGTCAAGAAATAATTTTCTTCGAGGTAATTTATAATGATCGAACACAGTATATGTTCCAAAATCCTACTGCAAATTGACATTAGTGATATGGGCCTGTAATTCAGCAGATTACTCATATTTCCCTTTTTGGGTATTGGTGTGACTTGAGCAATTTTCCAGTCTTTAGGTACAGATTTTTCTATGAGCGAGTGGTTGTCTATAATTGCTAAATATAGAGATATTGCATCAGCATACTCTGGAAGGAAACTGACTGGTATACAATCTGGACCGGGGGCCTTGCCTTTATTATGTGATTTAAGCTGCTTTGACACACCGAGGGTATCTACGTCTATGTTTCTCATCTTAACAGATGTTCTTGATTGGAATTCAGGAATATTTACTTCGTCTTGTTTCGTGAAGAGTTTTGGAAAACTGTGTTTCATAACTCCACTTTAGTGGCACTGTCGCCAGTGACTTCACTGTTGTTATCGCACAGTGAAGGTATTGATTGTGTCTTTCCACTGGTGTGCTTTATGTATGACCAAAATCTCTTTGGGTTTTCTGCCAGATTCCGAGACAGATTATTAAAAGCATCTCGCATTGAAGCACGTACTATATTTTGAACTTCTGCAAAACTTTGCCAATCTTGGGGATTTTGCATTCTTTTAAATATGACGTGCTTTTTATGGTGCTACTGCAACAGTACTCTGACCCGTTTTTGTGTACCATGGGGAACCAGTACCATCACTCATTACTTTATGTGGTATATATATCTCTCAATTGCCATTGACACTATCTCTTTGAAACCATTCCACATCTTTTCTATACTTACATAATCAGATCCGTAGGAGTGGAGACAGTCTCTTAAAAAGGCATTAAGAACATTTCAGTCAGCTTTTTTAAATATATGTACTTTGCGTTTCTTTTTTATGGTTGTGGGTGTTATGGTATTCAGCCTAGAAGCAACTGCCTTGTGGTCACTAATCCCTGTATCCATCATGACACTCTCTATTTGTCCAGGATTATTTGTTGCTAAGAGGTCGAGTATGCTTTTGCAACCATTTATGCTGTGAGTGGATTCATGAACTAATTGTTCAAAATAGTTTTCTGAGAAAGCATTCAGTACAATTTGAGATGACATTTTATGCCTGCTGCTGGCTTTAAACATATAATTTTTCCAGTGTATCAAGGGTAGATTGAAGTCACCACCAACTATAATTGGATGAGTGGGGTACCAATTTGAAATGAGACTCAAGTTTTCTTTGGACTGTTCAGCAGCTGTATCTTCTGAGTCAGGGGTTGGTAAAATGATCCAGTTAATAGTTTAGTTCGATTGTCAAGTATAACCTATACCCATACTATTCTGCAGGAACTATCTACTTCAATCTGACTACAAGACAAACTATTTCTGATTGCAATAAATACTCCACCATCAACTGTATTTAATCTATCCTTTCTGAACACTGTTAGGTCATTTGTAAAATATTCGGCTGAACTTATTTCTGGCTTTAGCCAGCTTTCCATACCTATAACTATTTGAGCTTCAGTGCTTTCCATTTTCTATTAGGGCTTGGAGCTCTGTTTCTTTCCCAACACGGGTATGACAATTTACAACTACTATACCAATTGTTGCTACCTTACAGTGTTTTACCTGCCCACTTTTAGAGGGATGCCCTTTCTGTGGTTCCCTGAGGCCCTCTAATCTAAAAAACTGCCCGTCCCTTCCACACAGCCCCCGCTTCCCATGTAGCTGCTTCCTGTGTGTAATGGACTCCTGACCTACTAAATGGAACCTGGAAACCCATCACCCAATGGCGCAAGTCAGGGAATCTGCAGCCTACACAGTCACAGAACTGCCTGAACTTGTGATTCACACTCTCCACTAGGCTCTGCACCAAAGGACCACAGTCAGTTCTATTGACGATGCTGCAGATGGTGAGCTCCGCCTTAATCTCTCAAGCAAGACTGGCAGTATTTACCATTTCCAATAGCTGCTCGAAACCAGAGAGAATCTCCTCTGATCCAAAGTGACACACGTAGTTAGTACCGACATGAGCGACCACCTGCAGTTGGCCTGCACCCTGTACTCTTCATGGCTTGCGGAAGCACACTTTCCACATCCAGGATGACTCCTCCCGGTATGCACACTGGCTTCCTTCCCCTCCTTGGCAGCCATGTCCCTAAGTGGCCCCATTATGCACCTAACATTGGAGCTCCCAACTACCAGCAAACCCACCCTCTGTGAATGCCCAGTCCTTGCAGGCCAAGAAGCTTCCTCTGGAACAGGGTGGACAACTGCATCAGGCTTGGAGACTTCGTCAGCCATAGATAATGCCCGAAACCTGTTCATCAAACAGACCGGGGAGGCCCTACGATCAGCCCCTCAGTTAGTTTTTCGCTGCCTGCCAGTGTTTGGAATTATCTCCCACTCAACCACTGGTGAGGGAACAACCGAAGTGTAGGCAGTACCTGAGGCAGCCACATCAGTGGACCGATCAGGGGGCATGTGGGACATACTTGATGTCCCTTGAATCCCTGCATCCGACCCTCAACAGTGATGCATCTTGGCAGCAGCCTCAAGCTGTGTGAAGGAAGCCAATACCACCTGGAGCCTTGAGCAAAGGGTAACTAACTCAGCTCGTATCTGTACACAGCAATCACAGTTCCCATCCATCACTGAAGTCGCTCCTGTTTGAAGCTTGTAAAAATATGTAACAAATGAACGGTGTACTCAGCTTATAAGCAGCAGGAACTTGAGGTGCTTTCTCACTGACATTCTAACTGACACTGAGCTATACTAACCAAAGCAAACAAACAGCCTGTACAATATGAGGCTCAATACAAGCATCGATAACAACGACGATACTGTACGCTACACGTTTATTAAAAAAAAAGGTCATGCCTTGTAAGCACTCAAACATGCAAGAAATTACAAAAATAAACTAGTAACTACGGAGATAACTGAAAATAAGACTGTATTATAAGGGAACAGGCACAGAAAATGTAATCACATTAATTGGCATAGAGGATGCAAAGAGTCTAAATCCGCTATAAATAGGGATGCAACATATACAATATCACACTTTAAGGTTGGGGCCCAGATAACAAGCACATTAGTCACATCAAAGAGTACCAGAGCTGGCCGCAGTGGCCAAGCGGTTCTAAGGGCTTCAGTCTGGAACCGCGCGACTGCTGCGGTCACAGGTTCGAATCCTGCCTCGGGCATGGATGTGTATATCATTAGATTAGTTAGGTTCAAGTAGTTCTAATTTCTGGGGGACTGATGACCTCAGATGTTAAGTCCCATAGTGCTCAGAGCCATTTGAAAGAGTACCAGAAGATGACTATGTCATCAAAATGGGATCATCAACTTGGGTAGAAACCTGAAAACATACTACCTGTGTAGCCAATGGACGATGTGAAGATTCCAATGGGTACAATTCTTTCTTGTCTTATAGATTCCTGTGAAACCATGTTCCAGAACTTACCTCCGCTACAAATTGTCGACTGATGAAAATTACTCTATTTAACATGCAACTTGAATCTCACTGACTCCTCTACATCAAAATTCTGTACATGCTCTCTTGCAAGACTACATAGTACTAATACATGTGGGCAACAAAATTACTTGGCCAGTTGAAGCTTAGGGATACATAAAGGGAGACAAGCAGTGGCTGCAAAAGCCAGGGATCAGATTTTGGATATGATCTGGCACAAATTTTTAGTGACACTAGTTACTGCCCAGCATCCATGTGGAGCACGTGTTGATCTCACTGAGGAATTCTAGACTGAGCCACACACAAATGATTTCATCAAAGTGTACGGGCCTGAAGACGGCATTGACGCAACTCTGAAACTAGTAGCGAAGTAAATAAAAAATCTTAAGTACAACTGGAGGAATTTTATTTTAATAAAAAACTGACATTAGTGTGCTCTGAAGTTGGATTAAAAATGAACATTGATAAAAATCAAGATAACGATCAATGAATGGACACCTGAGGGAAGTATATCAGTTGAAAGTACACAACTCCAAAGAGCCACAGAATATATCTATCTGGGTATCTGATAAACATGAAAGAGATTTAAAACCAGAAATACTATGACAAATTAAATTGGGCTGGAAAGCTTATGGGAGGCAATCTTCAATTTTGAAAGCTAAGATGTCGGTTGAGCTGAAGAAATCTATTTTTGACCAATGTATATTGCCAGTAATAACTTATGGCTACGAAACATGGACATTAAATGAGTTCATTGTTAGGAAGCTAACAATATCCCAAAGAGGAATGGAAAGATCAATGTCGGGTTACACAAAGAAAGACAGGAAGAGAGCAATTGAAATAAAATGAACAATGGTCACTGACATAATGGAAAGAGTGAATATATTGAAATGGCAGTGGGATGGTCATGTTGCTCGAACAAAAGATGGTAGATGGTCTCAACAAGTCCTAGACTGGAGCCCAATTTACCAAAAAAGACCTAGGGGTAGACCACCAGACAGCTGGGACAGAGATATAAGGAAGACAGTGGGATTCAATTGGCAATGGGAAGCTCAGGAACGGAAGAAATGGACAATCTTATTGGGATGTTTTGTTACACGCCGACTCAAACAAGCCACATCATTAAGTGACAGAACTGGCTGATGATAATGATGACACAGGCATGCCATTATTAAAATGATTGCATGGCTTCTGTTCCAGAAGGTTCAGTTTGCCAAGAGAGTACTTATATCCAAACTAACAAGGTTGTACAATTACAGGGTGTAAACTGTCAAGCTGAGGTTTTTAGTTGTTACTAAGTTGGTGAGGGGTAGATACAATAACAACTTTCTACATCTACATCCATACTCCACAAGCCACCTGACGGTGTATAATCAAAACAATTGTTTCTTAAGCTTAAATTCCAAAAACAAAATATGTTAGCCGTTAATCCAAAGTACACAACACTTCACAACAAGCTTCTGTGGTCAGCATGTAATAGTGACATCCCAACTTTGAGGAAAGGAGAATTTTTTTCTATATGAAAGGTGTAAATCTTTTTAAATAACCAGGAATATATGATCATGTTAGCTAGTGAAAATTTTTGCCCCAAGAACAATCTGTCTCACTGAAATGAAATGAAGTGTCATGTGGCTAGGGCCTCCTGTCGGTAGACCGGTCGCCTGGTGCAAGTCTTTTGAGTTGACGCCACTTCGGCGACTTGCACGTTGATGAGGAGGAGATGATGAGGAAGACAACACAACACCCAGCCCCTGAGCGGAGAAAATCTCCGACCCAGCCGGGAATTAAACCCGGGCCCCTTAGCATAGCATTCTGTCGTGCTGACCGCTCAGCTGTTGAGGCGGATCTGTCTCACTAATTCACAAGAATATAACAGTTGATCATTATGGGACGTTTTTACACTGCATGTTAATTTTGATAAATTAATGATGTAAGATGACTTCATGATGGAAAATCACAAGTTTAAAAGAGTCTGGATGATGTATAGCTTTTATTTGTACAATCTATATTAGTATTTTTTTCTCTTTAATGCTTCAAGACTAACGTTTAAGTGAACTGTTATGACTAAATGCACACAAAATACAAGCAACTATTTTTCAGTAAATCTTAAGTTTACATTTTTATGGTGATGGAAAGTAAACCGATATGTGATACTCCCAACAGCAATACGAGTATGGTGGGGCCAGTTATGTTATGGGATCAAAACGCCAGAGAACTGTTTTCAGCAGTTGTGTTGTTGTGGTCTTCAATCCAAAGACTGGTTTGATGCAGCAAATTTCTTTTCTTCCCAGTTCTATTCAGCACATTAGTAACATGACTTACATACTAAATCTCCTGTAACACCACATTTCCAAAGGTTCTATTTTCTCCTTGTCTAAACTGTTTATCATCCATGTTTCACATCCATACATGGCTATACGCCGTACAAATACTTTCATAAAAGCTTTCCTAACACTTAAATCTATATCTGATGTTAACAAATTTCTTTTCTTCAAAAATGCTTTTCTTGCCATACCCAATCAGTATCTTATATCCTCTCCTTTTGCCATTATCAGTTATTCTACTGCCCAAATAACAAAACTCATCTAATACTTTTATATTCTCATTTTCTAACATAATTCCCTCAGCATCATTCCATTATCCTTGATGTTCATCGTATGTCCTCTTTCAAGAGACTGTCCATTACATTCAACTGCTCTTCCAAGTCCTTTGCTGTCTCTGACAGAATTATAATGTCACTGGCAAACCTTAAAGTTTTTATTTCTTCTCCCTGGACTTGTAATTCTATGCCAAATTTTTCTTGTTTTTCCTTTACCACTTGCTAAGTATACAAATTGAATAAAATTGGGCCGGCTGCAACTCTGACTCACTCACTCACTTCTCAACCACTGCTTCCCTTTCGTACCCCTTGACTCTTTTATGTACCATCTCGTTTCTGTAAAAATTGTAAATAGCCTTTTGCTCCCTATATTTTACCCCTGACACCTTAAGAATTTCAAACAGAGTATTCCAATCAACATTGTCAAAAGCTTTCTCTAAGTCTACAAATGCTACAAACATAGATTTGCTGTTCCTTAACCTATCTTCTAAGATAAGTCTTACGGTTAGTATTGCATCATGCGTTCATACATTTCTCAGGGATCCAAACTGATCTTTCCTGAGGCTGTCTTCTACCAGTTTTTCCATTCTTCTATAAATAATTTATGTTAGTATTTTGCAATCATGCCTTATTACTGATAGTTCTGTAATTTTCACACCTGTATTCTTTGGAATTGTTACATTCTTCTTAAAGTCTGAGGGTATTTCATCTGTTTCATATATCTTGTTCACCAGTTGGAAGAGTTTTATCATGGCTGGCTCTCCCAGGACTGTCGGTAATTCTGACAAAATGTTGCCTACTCACGGAGATGTTTGGATATAGTGTTTTAGTGCTCTGTCAAATTCTTCTCGCAGCATCGTATCTTCCATCTCATCTTCATCTACATCCTCTTCCATTTCCATAATATTGCTCTCAAGTACATCTCCATCGTATAGACACTCTACTTACTCCTTCCACCTTTCTGCTTTCTTTTCTTTGCTTAGGACTGGTTTTCCATCCGAGCTCCAATATTCATATATCTGCTTTTCCCCTGTTCTAGTCAGTGACTGCCTAATGCTCTGAAACCCTCAACAAACACCGATTTTTTTCAACCTACAGGTCCCACTGTCTTAATTTCCTACCGTATCGCAGTTTCAAACTGCAGTTCATAACCAATAAATTGTGGTCAGAGTCCATATCTGCCCCTCAAAATGTCTTACAATTTAAAATCTCATTCCGAAATCACTGTCATACACTTACATAACCAATCTGAAACCTTCTGGTGTCTCCAGGTCTCTTCCATGTATACAAAATTCTTTCATGATTCTTAAACAAAGTGTTAGCTATGATCAAATTATGCTCTTTGCACAATTTGTAACACCTATTTTTGACCTATTTTGTATTTGTATCAATATTTCTATGTCAATTTGTAGTGTTGGTTATATAAAATGTTGTATCTGTCATGGAAATTCTTTGAATATGTATACATGTTTCAGCTATGCAAAACTTTTGAATGATTTTCTTTAAATTATGCATGTGAATTTAAATAACTAATAGAATAATTGTTATGTCATGTACTGTAAATGACTTGGCCCATAATTAGGGAACATAGGGCTAAATGTAAAAGATGTGGGGAAGCCCCACATCTACAGAAGTAGCCTGGCGGAGTGGAAAAGGTGTGGTTGGTGTGCAAGTGGCAACTCGTCCTTTGTGACGGGTAAGCAGTCTGGGCTGAGCAGTGCTGTGGTTAACACCTCACTAGCAGTAGCGGATCATTGTGCCTCACATTCCTGGAGTTTTGAGGCCAGAAGAGCTTAAGGGCAGTATTTATGAGCCTCGGATGCTGCAATTGGTGATACCATTATCATGACGTGGTTTTTGGCCCTATAAATATAATTCTGACACCAAGAAGATATGTAACAGGGCAAGACCAACAGTATTGCTATGATTGCACCACCGCCAGGTTAATAACCACTGCAAATTACGCCACCAGTATTACCAGCCTTCCACTAAATTGTTTATATTTGGCACTCTGTAAATGGACCAGGTATTTGTGAAATTTGGTAGATTTTAGTAATAATCATGGTATTGCTAACAAACTTTATCTTACACCTGTGATTATCCCAAATCACAAACCTGGACAGGAATCCTATCCTAGTGAATTTAATTCCGAGTGTCCTAATTTATTACGAGAAAGTGGTTGAACTTGAATTTAATGTTGTGTTGTCAGTTACACTGCCAATTATATTTTTGATTAGGTCAAAAGACTACTGATCAAAGCACATTTCTTATTTAAAGAGTTATAGTTTGTTGTGCTTTACTTAATTAGTAATTAATGATAAGAATACTTACCATTTCTCATGCATACTGACGTAGTATAGTTAATGAGCATGGTTCTTCTAACCATGAAAGTTTAAGGTCCCTCAAGTACTAGGCTAGTTAGTTAATGAAGCAATGCAAAGGCTCCTTCAGAGCCAGTGTAGTTAGATTTTTATTCTGTTTAGTTGCTTCAAACCGAGTTTAAGAAAGAACTGTTTACTGTGTTATCTATTCTAATGCAAGATGGTTAATGCACAGGCATAGAGACCCTGTACGAAGCAATGGAGTTATATTATGATCATTAGCAGACCCCTGGTCTAACCCTTTAGTGACCAGTGGGAACTATAGTTCCCACTTATTTGTTTTCACTGCAGTTCAGTGGTAATCCGTGTTCCCACTTCTAAATTGTGCTACCATCTCTGTTAGTGTGTGCTAACTATGTGTAGATTGTCAACGGTTAGGCGAAAGCTGTTGCATTTCTACCTTGTGAGTGAATCAATGCAGAAGTGCAGTTCCCACGTGAAAACGAGCCACTGTTTCGACCGCTACAGCGTTTTTTGGATAGTGTGCTTTCCTTTTGCGTGTGAAGTGACTTGTGTTGTATTTATCTACTTTTATTTTTATGAGGGAGATAGTATTCGTGTATATCTGCTGGATTTGACAGAAAATTACATAAATATTACAAGGTAAGTTAGTGGAAGCAGAAGTAAAGTATTCTGCTCATTGGCTGCAGCAGAGTATAATAAAATAATGGGAGGAGTGGATAGATTTGATCAGCTGCGTGAACGGTATGCTGTAGGCCATCGTTCGTGGAAGTGGTGGCACAAACTGTTTTTCTTTCTTGTGGATTTGGCAGTTGTCAATTCCTAACTTATGTGGAAGCTACAGAAGACAGAAGCAGACCAGCTAACATTTAGATTGCAGTTAGCAAGGCAGCTTATCTCTGGCTTCTCAAGTCATAAGAGAAGAGGAAGGCCTGTTCATTTTCAAACACCAAAAAGAGGTGTGTCTGGAGTACCAGATGAAGTTTGTCTGGAGAAAGTTGGAACTCATTTCCCTACAAAAGGTACAACAAACAGAAAATGCCGCCAATGTAGCACCAAGAACAAAGGAAAGAGAACAAAAATAATGTGTAACAACTGTCGTATACCTTTGTGTGTAGCACCGTGCTTCTCTAAGATCCATAGTACATCACCTTAGTGAACTCAAAGGACAGTATGAACTAATACAAATATAAATGTAATGTTAAACATGTTTTTGTACTAAAAAATAAAGGAAATACATTTTTTTAAATTAACAAGTGAATTTACTCCAGAGTTCGGTGGGAACAATAGTTCCCACTAATTTTTTTATACTTGTAGGCTAAACTCTCACTTTCAAGATTTAAACTATGATTTTATGAACAGTTTCTTAGCCCAATAAAGTGTTCATAAAACATCTACAATTTCCGGAAATAATTTGGTCACTAAAGGGTTAAATTCAAAATCATTTCAAGCTTTTCCCTCTTCAGTATTGCTACTAGTTTCATGTGTGTTGGTAACTGGTTCATTGAAGTTACTTGTTGTTGAGAGGCATATGTTACTGTTCACTATCTCATTGGGCATTTGTTTGTTAATAATACATTTATCTGCAAGGAGAACACCTGTTCCTGACCCACCTGTTTACTGTTAGTTATACTCTGCTGGAGTGTTTTGGAAATGATTCCCAGTTTGATTGTTCTGTTTCCATTAGTTTATCTCACAGTCACAACTACTTAAAAATTCCTCGCAGAGGTATAACATTAGCATCGATTGCTGTTTTTAACATGGCCAGTGGCATAGTTACAAGTTCTACCAGGCAGCTTCCTCTTTCATTCCTTTCTCTACAATTTTTCCTTTTCTTCCTTATCCTGCTATCAAATTCCAGTTCCCTATCACAATTAAACTTTTCCCTTCTTTAACTATCAGAATATTTTCTCTATCACACATTTCTTCAATCCTATCATCATCTGCAGGGCTAGTTGGCATATCAGCTTGTACTACTGTGGTGGGTGTTGGCTTTGTGTTTATCTTGGCAACAGTAATGCATTCACTATGCTGCTCACAGTAGCGTATCTGTGGTGTCACCGCCAGACACCACACTTGCTAGGTGGTAGCCTTTAAATCGGGCGCAGTCCGTTAGTACATGTCGGACCCGCGTGTCGCCACTATCAGTGATTGCAGACTGAGTGCCGCCACATGGCAGGTCTAGTCTAGAGAGACTCCCTAGCACTCGCCCCAGTTGTACAGCCGACTTTGCTAGCAATGGTTCACTGTCCACATACGCTCTCATTTGCAGAGACGACAGTTTAGTATAGCCTTCAGCTACGTCATTTGCTACGACCTAGCAAGGCGCCATATTCAGTTACTATAATTACTTCAAGAATGTATTCTGAACAGATAATATTGTGAATCATGTACCGTCGAGAGCGACGTTCATCATTAATGGATTAAAGTTAAGTATCAAACTAATTTTGTCCGCCTTCTGAATTCTCATTCCTTGTCATGTTCCAGACCTTATGTCAGTATAGTTCTTCCCTCTTCACGCCAGCCTGCGTGAGCTAAAACGTGTGCATTTTGGCCTCCACTCATAACACGGTGTTGGCTCTTCTGCTAACACAAAAGTATCCAGTTTCCCATTTTTCTTATTCATTATTAAACCTATTCCTGCATTACCCCTATTTGATTTTTCAGCAGTTACATTACAAATATTTAACTGGCGAAATACTTTGCAAGGCCAATAACATAAACAATCTTAACACTCAAGGAGAATGTTAAATATGCTGACACACATAGCATGGAATATTTGTTGGTTCTGCAAACACAAACAGAAGGGAAATTTAATTCAGCTGTATGTTTAATGGGTAATTAATACAATAAAATGATATATTATGGGCAAATCAGTTTGTAGGCTATCAACATAATTTATATTTTGGTGACAGAATGCAGTTTTTGTGATATTAGGCAAAGTAACAATAAATGAATGAGGGTACGACACATTAAGCTTCCAGGCTTCTCCTCCTAGATCTTGAATTTTACAAGAACTGTACACCATCAAGTATGGTCTTATGGTTTATGTTAGAAAAATGGTAATTGCAAAATTCATTTTTTTATTTCATACATGTACAAACTTTCTATTTTATATTATATAATTATACTGTAATAATCAATTTCTGAAAATATAATATAATTGGATAGACAAAAATTCTAGCCACCATGTAGCAACAGCAAAAATTAAAGAAATGTGCAAGCTTTCAGAGCCAGACGCTCCTTATTCTGGCAGGAGTGTTCTCCCCTTTTCCTAAACCTCACCAGTTCTTTCCCATCATCCCTCCTTCCTGTTCAACTTTTCTGCCATAAGAAGGAGCCACTGGCATCAAAAGCTTACACTTTTCTTTATTTTTTTTTATGTCTTCTCTTTGTATGTCTTGTATTTGTCTATACAGTGGGCATTATAGCCAATGGCCTTGCCACAGTGGTAACACCTGTTCCCGTCAGATCACCAAAGTTAAGTGCTGCAGGGCTGGGCTAGCAATTGGATGGGTGACCATTTGGTCTGCTGAGCACTGTTGCCAAGTGGGGTGCACTCAGCCCTTGGGAGGTAAGCTGAGGAGCTACTTGATTGAGAAGTAGCAGCTCCGGTCTTGCAAACTGACATACAGCCCCGTGAGAGCGTTGTGATGACCACGTGACCCTCCACATCCAGTGATGCCTGTGGACTGAGGATGATACAGCGGCCAGTCGGTACCGTTGGGCCTTCCAAGGCCTGTTCGCACAGAGTTTAGTTTTTAGTGTGCATTATAAAACTAGCTCCACTTAAGACACAGTATTATGGTTTATTACCATCGTTTCACACAGATTCAATGGTTAGAGTTGTAAATATCACACACAGCCCAATAATAAAGTAGATGTTTACCTAGTGTAAAATGTATGTTGTTCTTGTCAGGTTCAATGACTTTAATAAAGAAGGGAGAGGCTCATACAACAAATAACTTTTATTACATCTTTTATAAATATTATGCAAATCATTTGTTCACACTTGTAAAGGACATATAAAAATAGTTTATGCATATCAGTGCATTTTAACATTTTTTAGCACCAACTGTGTTCCATTTTAAGAAAGTAACTGTCTTCATGTTACATACAACAAATGGACCTGTGAATTTTAAATTATACATTCTTCAGCAGCAGAATTATCTAGCTCCTTTTATCGGCGATAAAGTTTCAGCTGCTCCTGCAATTCCTCCATCGAAGATACTTGAAATTTTTCCTCTTGCTCCTGCAGTAATTTAAAAATTGCAGCCAACTGAGCCTGTTCTGTTCTGAAAAACACCAAGAAGAGAATTTGTGAATATAAGATCCTTTAAATAATACTATTAATAAGCAAAAAAAAAAACCTGTTTTACTGGATTCAAGGATGCTTACAATACATGACAAAATGAAACCAAGCCGAGAGATTTTCGTTATACATCAACAGATTTGATTGGTCTTTCTATTTTGGAAACTTCATTATTGTAAAAACAGAAAATATGTTATGAAGAGCACCTGCACAATGTGGCAGCAAAATGTTTCGTAACTAACATTTTCATGAGTAAAATGGCGAGACAGTTTAACTAGGAGCACCAGGAACAGGGATGGCAAAATATGCTGTACCTTCTTGTTCTACTGGGCCTTCTAGAAGTGCACCTATACGTACTATCCCTGCTGGAAAACTCCACACAGACACTTACTATGAAGATCAGATTAAACGTAGAATCTCAGTTTATCGTGCAGCATTCTAGTTGGCAGCAGATCATTTAACTGTGACATTATTATGCAGTTCACGAGCTCAGAACTATGACAGCTACCTGAGAGTCTGTAACTCAAGTTCAGCAACATGAAAGCTTACATCCACAATTTCAAATAATGGACTATATCTCTACAGAAGACTCTCAGTCCTGGATTTCTCTTTCAGGGGTAAGACTCTTGAAGTACAGTGTTTCATGTAGCTCGATAACTTTAGTTCAGGTGTGTTTTGTGGCACAAAGGGACAGTGTAAACATTTAATTGGTCTTTTGTAGGAACTATTTTAATGTTTAAACACTGTCAGCAGACTTTAAATAATTTTAGTTTCCTTGTTAAGTACACCTACAGTTTTCTTTTTTTTTTCAAAGGCTCTTTCTATAATGAAGAAAGAGCTAAATCTGAAAATGCTTACTGAATATCACTTTACCACAGAAATACAAATGTATCTGGAGAATTGATAAATTAGTAGTAACTTATTGCAGAAGGAGAAGTGAATGACTGTTTATTGTGTAACAACAGCCGTAATGTTGAAAAATGCAATTTTAGTGTATATGCTGGCACTTGTCTACTTTTATTTTAAAATACACTTTTAACTCCTAAGTTATATACTCATCACGTATGAGAGTACAGAACAACACAGACTATTTAGTAACTTATTTATGAATTTGTAAGTTATTCACTATACAACTCAGTCATAATGATGTAGACGTCACAAGTGTAAATAGCATTAAGCAACATGGTGATAATTTATTTTAATGCAACATACAGATTAAGTTTCTACGATGTATTTGTCTTATGTAGAAGTATACCTTGCATCATTCCATGCCCCTGACAGGTTTTCATTCTTGATGCAATGTATGGAATACAATGTATTATATTTGCACGAATGGGTGAAGTTAAGAGAAATAACTGCAACCACCATGCACCAAAGGGACTGTTAGATGCAGTAACTAAGTGACAACTGGCTCTTTTAACAGACTGATAACCACTTATCTCCAAACAGAACAACACATGTACATAAAAAGCATGGAATAAATTAGAGTTGTGTCTGTCGATGACTCAGCACCAACTACTTCATGTGTTGTTACTTTTACTTCTTCAATAGTTATTGATTTATTTTACATTTTATGGCCTTCATTGGACCAGTTTAAACAGATTTTGTACAAAGGATTTTTCAGTTTCATTATCTCACAAGTAAACTTACTTTATTAATCTTAAATCACTCTTCCCATTGCTTGTTTGTTGATCTTGGTTTGTTTGTCTTTGAGTTTATCAATTTTTGTCTGTTTTATTTTTTAGAATATTCTATTGCACTTTGCAGTTCTCTCATACATTCCTTGATTTACATAATCCATCTGATGTTGCTCCTATTGTTACATAATTTATGTGTTACATTCCTGATTGTGTCCTCACTGGATGTCCAAAGAATGAAATCCATTTCTCCCTGATCACGCTCATTACCTGTTGTAGACTGTTTCGTTGAAAGCTAGTGGCAGGTCTCTGTTCTCTAGATATTTTTTTCGCTTATGTACACTGATTATTTTTCTTTTTATCTTGAGTAAGATGCCTATTTCTACAGTGTTTGTTGTTTTGAGAATGGTTTGATATATTACTTCTGGGTGTGTAAATGTATGTAGTGTTTTGTGGCTACTGAGAGGTCTTTACACTGAGGTGACAAAAGTCATGGGATAGTGACATGCACACATGCAGATGACGGTAGTATTGCGTACACAAGCTGTCATTTGTACTCAAATGATTCGTGTGAAAATATTTCCGACATGATTCTGGCCATATGATGGGAATTTGACTTTGAATGGTAGTTGGAGCTAGATGCATAGGAAATTCCATTTCAAATATCGTTAGGAATTCAGTATTCCAAGATCCACAGTGTCAAGAATGTGCTGAAAATACCACATTTTAGACATTACCTCTCACCAAGGACAACACAGTAGCTGACACCTTCAATTAACAACTGAGGGCAGGGGTGTTTGCTTAGAGTCGTCAGTGCTAGCAAACAAGCAACACTGTGTGAAATAACCACAGAAATCAAAGTAGGACATGATGCACTTACCCGTTACGAGACTGCGACAAAATTTGGTATTAATGGACTATGGCAGTAATGACTAATTCCAGTGCATTTGCTAACAGCATGACATCGGTTGCAGCAGCTTGGTTGGACCCTAGACGACTGGAAAACTGGCGCAGCCAGACGAGTCCCGAGTTTGGTTGGTAAGAGCTGATGGAAGTTTTTGAGTGTAGCGCAGACCCACAAAGCCATGGACCTACAATTGTTAACAAGCCACTGTACTAGCTGGTGGTGGCTCCATAATTGTGTGGACTTTGTTTACACGGAATGGACTGGGTCCTCTGTTCCAAGTGAATCGATCATTGACTGGCAATGGTTATGTTTGACTATTTGCAGCAATTTGTGGACTTCATATTCCCAAACAACAATGGATTTTTTATAAATGATACTGCCACATCACCAGGCTACAACTGTTTGCAATTGGTTTGAAGAACTTTCTGGACAATTTGAGTGAATGATTTCGCCACACAGATTGCCCAACATGAATCCCATTGGACATTTATGGGACACAGTCAAGAGATCAGTTCTTGCACAAAATCCTGCACTGAGAACACTTTCACAATTATGAATGACTATAGAGGCAGCATGGCTCAATATTTCTGCAGTGGAGTTACAGTGATTTGTTGAGTCCATGCCACACCAAGTTGCTGAACTATGCTGGTCAAAAGGAGGTCCGACACTATGTTAG
Source organism: Schistocerca cancellata (assembly GCF_023864275.1). Lineage (NCBI taxonomy): Eukaryota > Metazoa > Arthropoda > Insecta > Orthoptera > Acrididae > Schistocerca > Schistocerca cancellata. The sequence continues at coordinate 640,454,078 of NC_064628.1, read as the reverse complement.
GTGGTATCCCATGACTTTTGTTACCTTAGTGTATTGTTGTATGTATTCTTGGAAGATATACTGAGATTTTGTCTGTTGGTTTTGCCTAAATACTTAAATTTCACTATTATTTTGTTTACAAGTGTAGGGCCAGTTAAAATAATGTTTGTTTTCCAAAGGATATTCTGAGGCAGATCTTCAGCGTGATTTCCTGTACTGATTTAACTCCTTGTTGGGTTTGCTGAATGCTGTTCATCAGGACAACAAGATCATGAACGAATCAGGGAGAGTTGAAATTTATGATGTCTTTGGGTCTTCCAATTCTGATTATGTTTGGGTTAACCTTGCACCATTCTCTCATCATACATCCCAATGAACAGTTGAACAGAAGTGGTGAGACAAGCAGTCTCACTGTCTTAAACTCATATTTGTGGGGAATGTCTCAGAAAATTCTCCTCTGAAACTGACTTTGGATTTTGTGTTGGTTAAGGTGAATCCTGTCAATATGACTAATTTTGAGTGGAGGCAGAAATGTCTTTAAATTTTCAATATTGAAGGTCTATGGACACAGTCATACACCTTCTTAAAACCTAATAAGCTAACAGCAACAGAGTTGTTTTGTTTCCTATAGTTTTAAAGCAATACTCTGTTCCGTTCAGCTTCTCCCAAGTCTGAAGCGTCCCTGCCATTACATATATCTTACTCTAGTTTTTATTTAATTCTACTTTATAAGATTCTGGAGAAAATTTATATGTGCAGTCCATACCATAGTTACCTCGATTGCTCGTCTTGTTTTTGCAGGAGGAGAGGATCGCAGCCATGGTCAAATGTTCAGAAACTGTAAGCAAAATTTTTGATAGGAGCCAAGCATATGGAGGTCTGAGCCACATCAGTGACATACTTGCACATTTCTACGAAACTTTGTTTTCTCTGCAAACTTTTAGTTTTGCAGCTCACTGAGTGCTACTTCCACCTGTTGAGCTGTTGGGGGTTTATGCATTCAGGGTTGGTCTTTACTGGCATATTTTTGTTATTTTTAGAAGTTTCCTGGGTACTTCACAGTTAAAAAGTTAACCAAATACTTTTCCCATGATTTTCAGCATTTTTGACTATGTGCCATTTTTCAATTCTCACTTTTCATCATTAATTTAAAGGAGCAGGGTGAGAGGATTTATTTTTGTATGAGTCTCCCAAAGGTTTTGTAATAAATTTTAATTGGTATTGTGGTAATTTTCTTCTACTGAGTTGATTACATCTTTCTAATATTACCTCTCAAGTACCATTACTGTTAGGTGAAAATTTTTTTTAATACTTTTGAGATTGATGTAATTTCCTTCTGTTCTGTAGGTTTAAAATTTTAACAATGTCTGGTACCTCTTCATAAACTGTGTCACATTTTGAAGTCTACCAGGCAAATGTTTTATGTGAGTTAAAGGGGGTTAAATTTTCATCTTCTTTTTGGAAATTGCTATCAGTTCTAAACTGTCAGTTAATCTTATGGTTTGTGTAATTTCTTGGCAATTGTAATTTCTGACTCGTGCAGGTCACAATTCCACTTTTCTTTGTTGGTTTTCAGTTGATTCTTATTTAGAGGTGTGAATTTAATTTTCACTGTGGCTATGAAGTGGTCAGAAACCATGCTAACTTCTCTTAGTACTTTAATGTCATACATTTCTCTATGAAAGGATTTATCCATGTGTGATCCAGTGGCCATTTCCCTTTTTTGTCTCTCTTTTCTGCTGTTAGGATGTTTCTAAGTTTTAAGTTTGTTTGAACAGCTTTTTAAGTAAGCAGATTTGGAGATGAGGTTGTGCTATCTGATGACAGCTGTACCTAGTCATGTTTCTGTGGAGCCCATTTCTCGATTATATCTCTGTATTTACCTGAATTGGAGACTTGTAGCCCACAGTCAGAGTTTAACAAAGTTATTATTTACTTGAATTACTGTCTGCTCAAGGAGATCCCAAAACTCTTATTACACTTTTCTTCCTGACACTTATTAGAAGATCTCCATGGACATTTATGATGATATAAATTTTAATTGGTGTTTTTAAGGTTCAAGATACAATTCTTGCTGAGATGCACTGAAAATTGATTACAGAATCAATTACTTCTGCATTTACAATAAATTCTGTTCAAATTGAGGGGGTGGGGATGTTTCATGACCCATTGCACGGATTTTGCCACTGCATTTTTTCATATTCTTAAGAGTCAAATAGCTCTTCCACATTATTTATCATCTCCTGGAGTAAAGCTTTTGAGTTTTCCAATTTTTATTAGAGAATTAATAATGTGTGTTGCAAAATGTGAACAGACTTGCAATTGTTATGAACCTGTCCTCCAAAAGCCTCAGTGCACAACAGTATAAGTCCATTCCAAATGTCTTACATCTACATCCATACTGCACAAACCACTGTACAGTGTGTGGCAGAGGGCAGCCTCTATCACTACTAGAAATTTTCTTTTCTGTTCCTCTCGCAAACAGAGTGCAAGACAAATGATTATCTATATACCTCAATATGAGCTCTAATTTCTTGCATATTATCTTTGTAGTCATTAAGCAAAATGTGTATTGGTGGCAGTAGAATACTTCTGCAGTCGGCTTCAAATGCCCGTTCATTAAATCTTCTGTAAAGTGGTCCTAAAAAAGAATTTTGCCTTCTCTCCAGGGATCCCCATTTGAGTTCCTAAAGCACCTCTGTAACACTTTGATGTTGTTCAGATCTCCAAGTAACAAATTTAGCAGCCCACCTCTGAATTGCTTTCACGTCCTCCTTTAATCCGACCTGGTAATGATCCCAAACACTAAAGCAGTACTCAAGAATAGGTTACAGTAGCTTCCTATATGCAGTCTCCTTTACAGATGAACGGTATTTACCCAAAATTCTCCCAATAAACTGAAGTCGACCATTCACCTTTCCTACCACAATCCTCATATGCTCATTTTATTTCATATCACTTTGCAATGTTACATCCATTATTAAGTGATGTGACTGTGTCAAGCAAACAGTATTAATGCTGTATCCGAACATTACAGGTTTGTTTTTCCTACTCATCTGTATTAACTTACAGTTTTCTACATTTAGGGCTAGTTGCCATTCATTACACCAACTAGAAATTTTGTCTAAGTCATCTTGTATCCTCCTACAGACATTCAATTTTGACACCTTACCGTACACGACAGGATAATCAGCAAACAACTGCAGATTGCTGCCCACCCTTACCATTTGTTCAACTCCCCAGATCAATCATGGTTGGCTTCTTAAAGATCTTCTCCTCTTCTCCCCATCCCTACACTTGAAACACTTTTTACACCACTGAGCCTACCAATCAGACTCAATCAGAAACCAATGTTGAAGCCTGCCTGACTCAATTTACTCCTCCACCACCACTGCCCCAAATTCATTGCCTATAAACTTTCCAGAATGCTAACCTTGACCTTGCCTAACAATCATTCCCGAAATTCCTCAACTTTGAAATCCACCTCACATTTGTAGAAAGAACCACAATCCACCACCTAAATATTGATCCTGGCCTTATAACCCTACTTTCCCATAAAGACTCCACTACTGTGGTTACAAACCGTATGGGTTACCTGGTGGAGACACTCTCAAAGCTGTCAGATACGTCCACCAACAAGCCCCGCCACAGTGTCCCAATTCCCGAAATCCAGCAGTTTTTCCAATCCTTCCTCAAATCCTTAGGTCCAGACAAGAACCTCTCCCCAGTCTTCCACCCAGAATGCCCCATTGTGGCTGATTACTATGCCTCCATAGAGAGACTCTCTGCTCTTGTGGACCAACACCTTCAGCCTATTAACCATAAATTACACTTCTGTATAAATGATACTAACTATTTCCTCTTACTCTAAACATTTCCTGTTTCTTTACCACTCGGTGCCCGGCTTGTTAATGTCAATGTCGCCTTCCACTGCACCAGCATCCCCAGTGCCTATGGCCTTAGCGTTAGTGAACACTAACTTTCCCAATGGCTGACTGACTTGAAACCTACAACCTCTTTCTATCACCATAATCAACTCTCTCGTCATTCACAGTACCTCTACTCTGAATGCATTACCTACAAAAAATTTGTTGTACAAGGGGGGGGGGGGGGGGGAGGGGGGGGGGAGAATTATTTTTTAAACGCTATATATTTTCAAATTGTTTATAATACTATACCTTATTCCCTTCAAAATACTCTCCATTACAACTAACACATTTGTCCTACTGGTGCTTCCACTGTTCAAAACATTTTAGCAGTCATCTTTAGAAATGGCTGACAGCTCTTCCCCCCCCCCCCCCCCCCCTTTTTTCCTTGACTTCTTCAATGTTGTCAAATCAATGTCCTTTCATGCCCCTTTTCATGGTGGAAGAACCAGTCTCCTGTCTGTCACAAATCAGGTCCTTTTCGATGAACACTGTTGCAAAATCTTCTTAAAACTTCCAAACATGTCTGTTGACAGTCTGCGAGCACAAGCTCTCGAATTTTTTCCATATTTTCATTAATTTGGGCAGCTGATATACGTCCATAATGAGGTCTGTCATCAATTGACATGTCACCATTTTTTAATCAAGCAAACCACTCGTACACTTGAGTTGTTCCCATAGCATCATCTTGGTAAGATGCTTTCAACATTAAAACAATTAAACAGTTTCAGCAGCATTTTTACTGAGTAGAAAACAAAATTTCATAAGCTGCACATTGTTCACTTGAACTTGGCATCATCAACAGGCGGCACTGAACTGGCAACGAGCTACACTATACATGCCTAGCGACAGAAATGTGTACTACACAAGCTTCGCCCATGGCAATGTGATTCTGGTGTTGTTTCAGTGTTCCCTCATACAGCAAAGGGCACTTGCATTGCACAGTCCTTAACGGGCAATATAGAGGAATCATTCCTAATGACTAACAATCCCAAACCTCTCAGCTGGGTCAGGTTCGTTGATGACATCTTCATAATCTGGATGGCTACATCACCACTTCCACTTACATCAAACTTATCAACCACCAATTATACCTCGACTTTGACAGCTGTCATTCATTTCATATCAAGAAGTCCCTTCAAAACAGCCTAGTTCCGAACTTGTCCAGAAACATAATCTCCCATGCCTTATCCCTGACATACCCACTGTCCAGCCACAAAACAGCATCCTCTTTGTGACACTGTACCACCCCAAGACTAGAGCAACTGAATCACATTTTCTGCCACAGTTTTGACTACATCTCATTGTGCCCCCACCTCTCCCACAGTCATATGCAGCCACTCATCCAAACTATGCGATATCCTTTAAGTCTGTACAGTCTTCCTTTGCTCTTGACCCCTTGCCCATGGTTCATATCCCTGCAACAGACCTAGATGCAAGTCATGTCTCATTGATCCTCCCACTACCACCTATTCCAAGCCTGTCAGTGGCACCTCCTAACTCATCAAATGCCAGAGCCACCTGTGAAAGAAGACATGTAATCTACCAACTTAGCTGCAAGCACTGTGCTACATTCCATGTTGGCATGTGACTAACAAGCTGTCTGTCCCAATAATGGCCACTGCCAAACTATGGCCAAAAGGCATCTGGGCCAACCAGTTGCTGAGCATGCCACCCAGATTTATGTGCTTTACTTTAACAGCTGCTTCACAGCCTGCACCAAGTGGATTCTTCCCACAACACCTGATTTTCTGAACCTGTGCAGGTGGGAACTACCCCTGCAACATATCCTTCTTTCTTATCTTTCTTATTAACTCCACTGGTGTCAAAATTTCAAAATGAATATTTCTTGCATTATTTTTCATTGTGCCTGTTTGCAACTCAGTGTCTTCTCTATGAGGTGAGTAGCAATCTAGCCTTTCCATGCTGATGAATGTATTTGATTTGGTTATGTTTGAGACTGCTCATGTACTGGTTGATGTCTGAGTGATGGCAAACACTCTCCGATTCATTGCTGCCTTCTAGGTGCCTACCTACCAAATCCAGTGTAGCCTTCTCCTACTTCCTACTTTCTTGCTGTGCAAGAAAGTGAAACTGTTTCCCCAAAAGATATTTCCATATTTGATTTTGGAAGTTTGCCATCTTGAGTGGTGTTCGGTCCAATTTAATATTCTTCATTTCGACTTGCTGCTTTTGCATTTGCCATGTTTGCAGTTAAAATTATTGGATATAAGACCCCGCTGTTATGCAAAACACTGTTTTTTCATGTGACTCCAACATGTTTCGGATCCGCTGTTATAATCAGTGGGTTTCTTTGTTCAGGTCTTAATTTTACATTATATGCTTATGTAAGACCATTTGTATATCATCGTGTACTAGTTGTTCCACATGTTTTGCTTCAGCCGATTCTTTTTCTTTTGTGTTCTCATTAATTACTGAGAAGCATACACAAATACTTTACATATTTTGCAGAATTTTGTTTGTAATGAATGCTTTTCACTTCACCAAAACACAACGGAAATGTTGTTATCAATACAGTAACGTTTACACTGTGTTTTGGCGAAGTGAAAAGTCTTCACTACAAACAAAGCCAGTGACTATAAAGCTGTTATAAATAAAAGACTACAAGTGCTGAAAGATATGTTACCAAAGGTAATAAAATATCCCTGCTTGGCATGTGCAACAGGTCTCACTGAAGCCTTCACAAAAACCTAATTATCCTCCCAACCTTGTACAAAAACAAATCTCCTGCACCTTATCTTTACAGTCCCCCACCACCTCCTGAAGTCCCACCGTCCAGCCGCAGAGGAGCATTCCTCTCTTAACTCGGTACCACCCACGACTGGAGCAATGAATTACAATCTCCACCAGGTTCGACTACGTTTCGTCATGCCCTGAAATGAGAAACGTCCTGCCCACTATCCTTCCCACCCTGCCCACAGTGGTATCCCACCATCCACCTAACCTACACAATATACTCATCCATCCTTACACAACCCCTACTACCAACCCCTTGCCTCATGGCTCATACCCCTGTAATAGACTTAGATTCAAGACCTGTCCCATACAGCCTCCCACCACCACCTACTCCAGTAAGGTCACGAACATCACCTTTCTCATCAAAGGCAGGGCTACCTGTGATCTATGAGCTATGCTGTACCACTGTGCTGCATTCTATGTGGGCATGACAACCAACAAGCTGTCTGTCCACTGAATGGCCACAGACGATCTGTGGCCAAGAAACAAGTGGACCACCCTGTTACTGAACACGCTGCCAAACATTACATCCTCCATTTCAATGACTGCTTCACAACCTGTGCCATATGGATCCTTCCCATGAACACCAACTTTTCTGAATTGCACAGGTGGGAACTCTCTCTGCAGCACATCCTACGTTCCCATAACCCTCCTGGCCTCAACCTTCGTTAGACACTGTCCTCACCCATCCAGCCCACCCCTTCCCTGTTTCCATTCCAGCACTACACAGCCACCATTCCACCATCACACTCAGTCTTTTAACTTCTTTCCTCTTCCGCTACTCCCCCCACTTACCTGCCCTCCGCCTAACCTGCAGCACTTCACCATCCTCCACCCTCCCCCTCCCCACCCCAGCCTCCTCCTTACTCCCACCCAGTTGCCACTCCCATCATGCATTAGTGCTGCTGCTCGCAGTGTGGTTTCAGTTGTGTGTGTGTGTGTGTGTGTGTGTGTGTGTGTCTATTGTTAACAATGACCTTAGTGGCCAAAAGCTTTATTTGTGACAGTCTTTTCTTGTGCGTATCTGCGACTCAGCATCTCCACTATATGGTGAGTAGATCACTTAATTGGGTATGTTGGTTAGAGAATTTAAAAAGGAAAATGGATAGGAAGAAGTGAGATATATCGGGAATAAGTGGTGTGTAACAGCAGAAAGAACAGGACTTCTGGTTATTTGAGTACAGGATTATAACACACAATCAAATACAATAATGAAGGGTTAGGTCTAATAATGAACAGAAAATAGTAATGTGGGCAAGCAACTACGAACAGTATAATGAATACATTTTTGTAGCCTGAATAGACAAAATCCAACAGCCACCACAATAGTGCAAGTTTGTATGTCTATTAGATCTGTAGATGATGATGATGGTGGTGATATGAGATTGATGCAGCATACAATAAAATAAATAATTCAGTATTTTATGGAGACAAAAATTTAATTATGATGGCAATGGAATTTAACAGCAGAAAAAGGAAAATCCAGTAAAATTATAGATGGACTGAGGGAAAGGTATGAAAGGGGAACCTATTAGGTAGAATATTGTACAGAGCATAATTTAATCATTGCTAATACTTGGTTTAAAAATCTTGAAAGATGGCTGTATACATGGAAAAGACCTGGAGAACCCAGAAGGTTTAAGACAGATTATACAAAGTATACACAGAAGTCTGGGAACACTTTCAATTATTTATTGTGCAAGAACCAAAAATTGTACAGATATCATACATATGTCATTTTGAAGAGAAACTCTGAACATTTTTTTTCATGTATACCACCACAGCATAGTTTGGTAATTTGCTGATAGTCAGTGCTAGTCACAAACATGGCGAGTTCAAGTGCAGAGTGACCTTCCTGGGTGTTGGAGATCGACAAAAACAAGTCACTGGCACAACAAATTCATTACGATGGGTTGCTTGTGCCCGGTAAAGAGAAGCAGACATCCCAGTGTGAGTGAAGTAAACGTAGAGCGTATACAAGAGACATCCATAAAGAGTCCAAAGGTATAGGTGCATCGTGCAACCCATGAACTCGAAATGGTTCCAGTAACAGCATGAAAGCCCTGCGACAGAAGCTGTCTATGAAACCGTTCAAATTGGAGCTACTGCAAAAGCTCAATGACAATGACAGAGACAAGTGTTTTGAGTTTTGTTTACAGTTGCAAAAATTGAATGAGGATGGGGATGGTATTGTTGATCACTTAATTTTTAGCAAACGAAGCCACTTTTTACACTAGTGAGAAAGTGAACAGGCATAATTGTTGAATCTGGGGTACAAAGCACCCAGGCAAATACATTTAATTTGAGTGCAATTTCCCAAAGGTAAATCTTTTTTGTACCTTGTCAAGGAGAAAACTGTACGGGCCATTCTTCTTCCTACTTGGACATGTTGCAGCTATGGCTGATGCCTCAAATGCAATCGGACTTTCCATTCATCTTTCAGCAGGATGGTGCTCCACCCCATTTTCATCATGAAGTTCATGGGTACCTGAACATGGAACTGCTGCATTGATGTATCGGTTGTGCTACAGAAGGGGACAGCTGTGTCATGAAATGGCCTCCCTGATCACCAGATCTCACTCCATGTGACTTTTTTCTGTGGGGACATACTAAAGATCTGGTGTATATACCACCTCTACCATGTGATGTAGCAGAGGTCTGGGAGGCAATTTGGGAAGTGACTGTCACAGTTGACAATGCCATGCTGAGACGGGTATGGCAAGAATTCGATTACCGTATTGCCATCTGCTGGGTCACTCATGGTTCGCATATCGAATGTTTGTAAAAAAGACTTTCAGAGTTTCTCTTCAAAATGCAATATGCATGACATCTATACAATGTTTAGTTCTTGTGCAATAAATAATTGAAAGTGCTCCCATACTTTATGTACAACCTGTACATCAACAGACAAAGATTTCAGAACCAGATATCCAACTGAGAAACGCAAGTACAGATGTGGATTCTGACCATAATGTACTGACTATGAACTGCAGATTAAAAGTGGGGAAAGTGTAGAAAGCTAGGAAATTGAAAGAACTGAAGTTTTTTGGGTGTGTCAAAGGGAGTTACAGGCAATGACTGACAAATAGGGAACAACAATACAATACAGGAAGAACTGGTGGCTTTGAGAGATGAAATTCATTCCTGAAATTCAACTTAACTTTAAGAGGCATAGATGTCCTACCTAAAGTGATACATGAAAATTTTTACTGGACGAAGACTCGAACCCAGATTTCTCAATTATCACAAGTGGTCGCCTCATCACTTAGGCTATCTGAGCATGCTCATCAATCTGACCCAAACTTCCAGATGTCACACACTTTAATTTACTCACACTCACATACCTCATGATTTCCACATTAACACATCGAGAAGCCTTAAACTATCGTCGTCCTTTTTGTCACAGGCCAGCCTATGACTATTATATATTTACATTTGGTGACCACCTACAGTTTGAAATATTGAAATTTAATTAATAATAATCTTAAATTAAATTAATAATCTATGAGAAGAAATGGATAAATTTGTGACATATGGAAGTTTAGGATGGTCTGGGGAGCACGGTTGAAGTGGTAAGGCAACCACTTGCGATAAGAGGGAAATTCAGTTTCAAGTCCTGGTCCAGCACAAATTTTCCATGTGTCGCTTTTGGTAGTAAATCTATACCTATTTCAGTTAAGTTCAATTTTGGCAATAAATTTTAATATTTGGAACTGTAGTTCGTCACCAAATGTACATATTTGAGAGATAAAAATAGTGAAGCCAGCAGAAGATCAAATATGCAAGAAGATAAGGCCTGTTAGTAATAACTGGATAACACAAGAGATATTGAATTTGACTGAAAGGAGAAAATATAAAAATGCAGCAAATGAAGCAGGAAATAGGTAATAAGAATGTCTAAAAAATGAGGCTGACAGAAAGTGCACAATGGCAAAGCATGAATGCTAAGCTGTAGTGGCATGCATGACTATGGGAAAGAAAGGTTACGGCTACTGGAAAATTAAAGAAGTCTTTGGAGAAAAGAAAATTAAGTGCTTAGATGGGAAGTCTGTTGGTTGGTTTTTGGGGAAAGAGACCAAACAGCGAGGTCATCGGTCTCATCGGATTAGGGAAGGAAGTCGGCCGTGCCCTTTCAGAAGAACCATCCCGGCATTTGCCTGGAGCGATTTAGGGAAATCACGGAAAACCTAAATCAGGATGGCCGGACGCGGGATTGAACCGTCGTCCTCCCGAATGCGAGTCCAGTGTGCTAACCACTGCGCCACCTCGCTCGGTGGGAAGTCTGTACTGAGTAAAGAAGAGAAGGCTGAAAGACAGAAGGAATATATAGAAGGTCTATACAGAGGAAATGAAATTGAAGACATCATTATACAGAAATGGAAGAGGAAGCAGATCTAAATGAGATGGGAGATACGATACTGGAAAAGAATTTGACATGGCACTGAATGACCTAATTTACAGTGAGGGCTCTGCATTAGACAACTTTCTTACAGACATATTAAGAATGTTACGAAAGTAATACATGACAAAACAAAGCAAGTAGACTTCAAGAAGACTGTAATAAGTCTGATTCTAAAACATACACCCTGACAGTTGATAACATTACTAAACAATCAGTTTACATTGGAAAATATGGTAGAAGCCAACTTCAGTGATCAGTTTGGATTTCAGAGAAACATAGGCAATATTATCTTACAACTTATCTTGGATGTTAAACCGAAGAAGACAAATATACATTTATAGCACTTGAAGATTTAGAGGAAACTTTTGACAATGGTGAATGAAATAAACTTTTTGAAATTATAAATTTACCAAGGATAAAATACAAGTAGTGAAAGGTTATCTATAACTTGCACAGCAAGACTCCAGTTTAAGTCAAAGGACATAAATGGGAAGCAGTAGTTGAGAATGGAGTGAGTTGGGGCTGTAGACTTTCCTTCAGGTTATTCAGTCTTGATGTTGAGCAATGAGTAACAGAAACCAAGGAGAAATATTGAAAGGGTATTAAAGTTCTGGGAGAAGATATAAAAATTATGTGATTTGCCAATTACATTGTAATTCTATCACACATGATAAAGGACTTGGAAGATCTTTAGAACAAAGTGGACAGTGTCTTGAAAAGGTGGATATCAATAACAGTACAGAAAGGGTAATGTAATGAACGCAAACTAAATAAGGTGACAGTGAGGGACTTAGATACGGAATGTTAAAAACAGTACACGAGTTCTCCTGTTTAGGTAGTAAAATAACTGACAACAGCTGAAGTGGAGAGAACATAAAATGCAGACTGACAATATCAAGAAATACTTTTCTGAAAAGAGAAAACTGTTAACACTGTATACAGGTTTGAATGTTAGTAAGTCATTTCAGTAGGCATTTGCTCGAGCAACATTTCCTAAACTGTGATTTGCAGAACCCTGGGGTTCCATGTAGATCACCTAACGGTTCTCCAAAACTTACGCACTTCATGACATTCGAGCAAGTGACTTAATGAAAATTAATGCCTCTATGAAGTTAATAAAAAGAGAATAACCAACCAACCCTTGCTTCCAGTTACTGATTTAGATCATCAGTACAGACGCAACACTAACAGTGAATAAGGCTGCATCAAACAGATATCAGACAGCAACTTTGTAGATGGGGAATTTAACCTCGAGGAATGACTGGATGAGGCGCGATTTTGGCACTAGCTGTTTAAACTGAAAGTTATCCTCAATGTGCACAAGCATACCGTATAATTTTGTCCTCTATTACCAGAAAGGTGACCACATTAGGCTTTGCAGTTTAATCTATATACAGGGTGTTTCAGGTAAGGCCTTTTCTCTGTAACTTACAAAATAATAACGGAATAGAATATTTATTTTGACTAGTAAACATAATAAATGTTACTCATTATATGAAGTTAGGAATAAAGCTTATTCAGTTATTCACCACAGAGTTACAGTGACAAATTAGAAAGTTAGAAAAAAATAATATTCTACTTAAAAAAAAAAAAAATTATAGCTCATTGCTATAATTCTCTGGAAGATGACCGGATGTACTACTGGAGTTTAAATCTTTGGTCTTCGAAATTATTTTCTGGAAGAAAATAAGATGCCACTGGACACCTACATTGATATAAGTACTGATCAAGTGAAGGTGATGAATGGTGTACTCAAATGCGTTATATAGTTTATAAAAAAAGAATGCCAAAAACTGTTCTAGTAGCCACTGTGTGATTCACAGACAGACACTTTCTGCAAAAATGTTACCCTCAGTTATAAGAATGCTCTTGATGAGATCATCAAACGCATTTAATAAATTATTATTTAGTGGCCAAAATTAAAAGAAGTTAAAATACTACTGTACTGCAGATAGGCACAGGAAAAGGCCTTCTTCTGTATTGAAATTGATCTGAAATTTTTCTGAGGTATATTTGTGAGTGGTTGGGAGATGATAGCTGTAATTGCTTTAAAATTGAAAATTCATTTGTACTGAGGCCCAGAAGGAAACATGAAAAGAAACGTAGTGAAAAAATTTTTCACATTATCTACAAATAAAGTTACACCACCACAAATATTATGTCTTGCTCATGTTTTTTGACAAACTGAAGTGTAGGCCCAACTGCTACAGCAAATAACATTGGTCATATGGCAATCTACATACTTGTAAAGAGTAATGTTCTCTTTTGTTTAATAGATTATGCACAGATAGCTATAGGAAAAAAATTGCTCATGGATCATGTTGCTTGCTTGTTAACAATGAATCAACTGATGACTATAAAGAGAGAAGAGAAATTGCATAAAGAAAAGGCACCCAAGATACTTTAATTGCACAAGAGGGGTGTGTTGAAAATACTGAACAGGGATTACCACACAGTGGTGAGTATAATTCCAACACTTTTAGAGAGAAAAAGAAGACTAAATTGACTAATCTGTAGGTTCCATGTGTGATCTGCATGGATGTACCATTATGAATGGATGGCTTTGATACTGTGGGTATTACAACAGTATACCCACAAACCATAGAACAGTATACCCACAAATCATAGAGTGGAGATGCTGAGTCACAGATAGGCACAACAAAAAGACTGTCAGAAAGTATGCTTTTGGCTAACGAGGCCTTTGTTGGAAATAGATAACTGCCCCCCCCCCCCCCCCCCCCCCCCACACACACACACAGTCTGGCTGCCGAGGCCAGACTCAGCAGCCATAGACTGTGGTCGTGTGCTGTCTATTTCTATTGGCCAAAAGCTTACTTTCTGACAGTCCTTTTGTTGTGCCTACCTGCAACTCAGCATCTCCACTATGTGGTGGCAATCATTCTTTTCTAATATTGCCATATCACATCCTGGATTTTCCATTGATTTAGTATGACTACAAAGAAGCTTTATGGTTTCGGTTAAACAGTGTTGGGCTTTAAAGATAGCAAATATATCAGAAAAAATTTTGATGCTGCATTTTCATATTAAAGAGTGGCAGAGTAGACTTAGTGCGAACAGGAGAGCAGTTGCCAAATTGAACTTGTACAATAAAACAAAGCAAATACAAGCCAAAACAGCTATTTGTTTGTTTATATGACATGCAATCACACATCAGACTGTGAATTTGTGTATCTGAAGCAACAAGATAGAGTATTTATGAAAGGTCAGACAACATTTCGTTATTGTAACTATAATGACACCCATTAAAAATGTACTGTAACTCTTATGTCATCCAGTCTGAATATCCATGAAAAAATTTACTATGCACAGCTGAATTTCCAGAAGCAAAGCCACAGTTAAGAATGAAGACTGTGATAACAGTACAGGAAATAGTTAAATGGATACTGCTAGCAACACAGCAGCAGTAGTGTGAAATTATATTTTGGTAGCAACTTCGCAGTTACTTCAGCTATCACTTATTCAAATGGCAGATGAAATCTTGAACATACCAAGAATGTAATGCCACCCCCCCCCCCCTCTCTCTCTCTCCCCCCCCCCCCCCCAGATGTAGAGACAATGGCGCTGACACACTGGCTAAGGCTACAGTTGCTTTGTTCAAGAGAGGATTCTTTATTGTAGTGACGAGGCTTTTTTTTTAAAAAGGTTTGTGTGCTCTTTGACATGGCATTATGAAAATAAATTCACCTTTAATTTATCCCTATGAATGGATAGTACTGCATGTGAAAAGAAATAGAAGAACTCTGAAATGAGTTAAAAAGCTATTTAGTGAGAGTATAATAAGCCAAAATGTAGAAAGGATGTTGCAGCCACAACGACCTGCAGTGAAAGACTACATGAGGTTGATAACTATTTGTCTTCATGTAGTCAACAATATAGTTATATAAAAACTTAGAACAAATTGGTGAAGTTAGTAAATCAGTCAGGCGAATGTTGGAAACTCTTGAAAGTACATTTGTAAAAGCATCTCATGTTTTTTTTTCACAGTCTGTTAGAAGCCTGGTACAGTATCCAGTGCTGGACCCAGATGGATAATTTACTGAAACATCATTTTATATAGCTGCTGCAGTTATTATATTTCCAGGAAGTAAAAGTAAAGAACATTAAAGAAGGGGCTTTGTGGTTTGTTCATTTCACCCAGTGTTTACTCTTACTGTTTACAAATTTACATGTGTGACAGTAGAGTTTGGGAGGTAAGAAAAGATCTGGCAGATCGATATTTTTAGCCAGCTCAAGAGTCTTGCCAAGATTATTCAATTTGGTGAGAGTACTGCCCATGAATGATAAGGGGCCAAGCTAGAGTGCTTGCCTGACAAGGTTTTAACCTTTTAAACATGAAACCTGTTTTATGACAGGCCAGTGATAATGAACAACACTTTTAGACTCTTCATATGACTGACAAGAAATAGTATTTGTTGTTGGATAAATGGTGCAGTGAAGATTACATGCTGCCACCCATTAGTCGTCCGTCTGTGTGTGTGTGTGTGTGTGTGTGTGTGTGTGTGTGTGTGTGTAATGGAACAGGTCAAAGTGTAGATATTTCTATTGTTGACTGAGGACAGCATACTCAACAACACTACACCAGTACATCATTTGCAGATTAATAATTATAGCTATTAAATGTCACATGTTTTAGGTTGGGTAGTACCTCTAAGTACTTGTGGCAAGAGCAAGCCATTAATGGTCACTTTCCCCTGGGCAGCAGGTGAGGTGTTGGAAGTGTGGACATGTGGCTGCAAAGTGGTTAGTCTATAATGACAAGCGTAGTCCACTTAGTTACGACCATGCAGAAAATATCATGCTGTAAAGTTTGTGACTTGTTTGTGGGAAGACTGTGCAATGAAGGGGAAAAAACAGAGGTGCGTGCATATTAAGGAACAGCATATAAAAATATCTGAACTTACACCTGTTACACTATGTAAAGGCAAGTATTAATTTTTTTCTGTCTGTTATCAACCTGGTATGTACAACAGCTGTCAAATGTATATGTTCCATTTTCTAGGATGGTGGATCAATCTCATATGGCTTTCAGGAATTGTTGGACACAACAGAATAGATAGCAAGAATCTGTTTGTTCTTCGTGTGCCAAACAAAGATTTTTGCTGAGGGAGACAAACAAATAAAAAAGTAATGTAGGTTACTTCTAAATCATATTCAGGTTTTTATGGGAGTGACATGATAATATTCATAATAAAAAACAATACACAATAATTTAGATATTAAATTCAAAGAATACAGAGACAAACACTATTATCTGCAAGAAAGATGGAAACAAAGAGTCCATTTTATAGAATAAAACAGTTAAAATAACAAAAGAGTCTTACAAAATGCTGAAGGCTGCACAGAAAAGTAAGGTTAGCTTATTACATCCAATAGAAAAGCTTCTTGACAGTTTGGAAAATTTAGAAAGCTATGAAATGATAAGAGACATTCTGTGCCTGAGCAGCACATGACCACAGTGTTACAGAAGCTACACTCTAGCCTCTTACTAACATAGAACTAAATGGGAAAAGGACAGAATAAACATTCGAAAGCATTGAGTGAGAAGATTTTGTAGTCATCAGCACACAGAAGTGTATGCTTGTGAATTAATACAAGAAAAACATTCACTTTTGATTGTAACTGTATACACGCTGTTAAGACAAAACTTTGTCTGTCTTCGGAACAAATACATCACTGATTCTGCATATCAGGGATTGACAGTTTGTTTGTAGGTTTGTGGAGATATGTGGCATTAGATGTCTGCACATAGGTCATGTAATTCATAAATAACACGCCACTGATTTGCATACCTGGTGATGGTGCCCAATTAGTAACTCATAAGGGTTCCATAAGATTTACATCAGATGACTTTGGCCACCAAGACATCAATGCGAGTTCACTATAATGCTCCTCAAACCACTGTAGCATGGTTCTGGCTCCGAGGCATGGACACTTGTAGTGCTGAAAGATGACATCGCCTTTGGGGAAGACATCAAGCATGAAAAGATGCAGGTGGTTCGCTGCTGTCAGTATTCTATGATTACTACCACAGGTCCCAAGGAGCTGACTCATTTACATTGACCGACGGTCAAATCCCAAAGATCCCATGACCACTGCAATTGTAACTGATGATGTTGTTGGATCAACATGTGAATACGTAGGGGTGTTCTGCTGTAGAGCTCCATATTCAACAATGTATGATGAATGGTGTGCTCCGAAACACCTGCGCATGCACCAGCATTGTGCTCTTTAGGCAGAGATACCACAGACCACCATCTATTCTACTTTACACTTTACAGAGGAGACAAGCCTCCGAAACCCACATTCTATGAAGCACCATGGACGTCCAACCATTTAGCACCTAGCAGTAGTTTCACTTTCCTTCAACCTCTTCCATAGATGCTCATGACAGTAGCGTGTGAAAATTCGACCAGCTTTGCTGTTTTTGAGATACTCTTTCACAGGCTCTGCGTAATAATAATCAGTCCTTTGTCAAAGGCACTTATCTCAATGGATTTCCCCATTTGCAGCCCATATCTTTGGTACAGAGATCCCCGTGCGTATCTGTTCCACTTACATACTTTTGTTATCATGTGACGTGCCTGCAACGCCACCAGGCAGCACCCAACGTCGCATTGGGCAGTGGTCATAATGTTTTGACTGATACGTGTAAATGCCCACTGGCAAATTTTGAACTGTTGATGAGGAATTTGGATTCCTTACTACACTGTAAGACAGCATCAAGCACTTAATAGTCCGCAGTGATTTCAATGTAGATTTCCTAAAGGATTCTGATAGAGAAAATAATTTGGAAACCTCATTTGGATCCTACAATTTGAGTTCAGTAATTAACTTTCCACATGGGTGGGTATAAACAGTATGCCCCCAATTGATATTATTTTCTTTGATGAAGCTCAAAGCAAGAAAATAACTGAATACCTAGTACAAATGCTCTCTCTGATCATCAGGCAAGTTAGTTAGAACAAATAAGATGGTGTCTTACAGTGTGGATACTCCTCAGTGGATACTGGTTAGAATAATGAATGATTTCAGAACAAATGTTTCTAAGAATAATTTGCTAGAGATGACTCAGGATGATATCTATAATGAAGCAAATGCTGACATAAAATTTAATCTATTCCACAATAAATCTGAAAACAGCTTTCCACATAAGCTGATCATAAAGCACATTAAACAGCCATGTAAAAAAAACAATGAATCACGAAGGGATTAAAGTATGTCGCCGAAGAAACAGGGAAATGTACCTTCTGGCAAAAACAAATAGAGTTCTGCAGTAGTTCCACACTACAAAAACTATTGGAAATCACTAAGAAAAGTTATTAAAACTTCAAGGAACTTTTGCACTGTGTCAAAAAACAGTAATTCCAACAACTCACTGAAGAAAATATGATAATGGGATAACATTGCTACTAAATTAATCGCTAGCTGTAAATGATGAGTCACAGGCAGTACACATGTTTAATAGTCAAATCTTAAATATAGTACAAAATATAGAGAGAAAAAGTTCAAGAGAAAAATCATAGCTGAATATTCAATCATATAAATGCAAAACCAATTTTTTCCCATGAAATTAAGAAATTCTTATATTCTCTCAAAAATAAGAGCTTGTCTTGATTTGATGCTGTTTCCAACATAGTATGAAAAATTTGTTCCCATATATTAAGCCCTGTCTTATCGACAATAAGCAAGGCATCACTGACTCAAGGCATTTCTCCAGAAAGACTGAAATATGCTGTTTTAAAAGTTGTGAAACCTCTGGATAAGAAAGGCAATATAAGAGATATCAATAACTACTGACCTACTTCACTATTAACATTATTTTCCAAAATTTTTGAGAAGATAATGTATTCTAGAATAGTATCCCACCAGAGTAACAATAATATTTTCAGTGAATCACAGTTTGGATTTCAGAAGAGATGCTCTTCTGAGAATGCAGAGTGAGGAGCAATGGTGGCACTTGAAAAACATGACAAAATATTAGAAAAAGGTGATTAAAAGCTGATAAAATATTTTAAAAAGGTTACTGAAAGGTAATAAATTATTTCAATAAACAGATAGTGCACAAATGAATTGTTCAATATTATGAAAAGAGTGGGTGCTACTCACCAATACAATGGAGATGCTGAGTCGCTGATTGCCACAACAAAAAGATTGTCAGAAAGTGAGCTTTCAGCCAACAAGGTCGGCAACATTTGCACACACACTCATGCAAACACAAATCAGACACATGACCACATGCTCTGGCTGCTGAGGCCAGGCAGTGAGCAGCAGTGCAAGATGGGAGAGGCAACCAGATGTGGGGGTAAGGAGGAGGCGGAGACAGGGAGGGGGAGGGATAGTAGTGTAAGGGTGTGGAATGGTAAAGTGCTGTTTGTAGGTGTGTACGGGGACAAGAAGGAGAGAGGATAGAGCAGCTAGATGCAGTCAGGGGATAGACAGATGGCAGGAAGGGCAGGGGGTAGTGGAAAAGGAGAGAAGCAAAAAGAATGTGGGCGCGTTGGTGGAATAGAGGGCTGTGTAGTGCTGGAATGGGAACAGAGAAGGGGCTAGAGGGGTGGACAATGACTAATGAAGGTTGAGGCCAGTTGGGTTACGGGAACATAGGATGTATTACGGGGGGAGTTCCCCTGCACAATTCAGAGAAACTGGTGTTGGTGGGAAGGATCCAGATATCACAGGCTGTGAAGCAGTCGTTGAAATGAAGAACAACATGTTAGGCATCGTGCTCAGCAATGGGGTGGTCCAGCTGTTTCTTGGCCACAGTTTGCCAATGGCCATTCATGCAGACAGACAATTTGTTGGTTGTCATGCCCACATAGACTGCAACACTCTGGTTGCACTTTAGTTTTTACATCACATGACTGGTTTCACAGGTAGTCCTGCCTTTGATGGGGCACGTGATGCTGGTGATGGGGTGGAGTAAGTGGTGGTGGGAGGATGAATGGGACAGGTCTTACATCTAAGTCACGACAGGAATGCTCCTCTGTGGCCAGATGGTGGGACTCTGGGAGGTGGTGGGCGATGGGAGGGATAAGGCATGGGAGATCTGTTTTTGTACAAGGCTGGGAGGGTAATTGCGGTTTTCGAAGGCCTCAGTGAGACACTCAGTATGCATCATGCAGATACGACAGCCACAGGCGGCAAGGCTGTAGGGAAAGGACTTCTTGGTGTGGAATGGGTGGCAGCTGTCAAAGTATATCTGGTGGTTAGTAGGTTTGACATGGACGGAGGTACTGATGTAGCCATCTTTGAGGCTAGCTCAACATTGAGGAAGATGGCTTGTTGGATTGAGTAAGACCAGGTGAAGTGAATGGGGGAGAAGGTGTTGAGGTTCTGGATGAATCCCAATAAGGTGTCTTCACCTTAGATCTAGATCGTGAAGAAGTCATCAATGGATCTGAACCAGGTGAGGGGCTCAGGTTTCTAGGTGTTTATGATGGATTCCTCTAGATGGCCCACAAATAGGTTGGCATATGATGGTGCCATGCTGGTGCCCATAGCCATACCCCAGATCTGTTTGTAGGTAATGCCTTCAAAGGAGAAGTAATTGTGGGTGCGGATATAGTTGGTCATGGCAACTAGGAAGGAGGTTGTAGGTCTGGAATACATCGGGTGCTGGAAAAGGAAGTATTCAATGGCTGTAAGGTCATGGACATTAGGGATGTTAGTGTGAAGGGAGGTGGCATCAGTGGTGATGAGCAGGGTGCCATGTGGTAAATGAGCAGGAACTGTGGAGAGTCAATGGAGGAAATGGTTGTTATTCTTTATATAGGAGGGTAGGTTGCAGGTAACAGGCTGAAGATGTTGGTTTATGAGAGCAGAGATTCTCTCAGTGACGGCACAGTAATTGGCCACAATGGGACATCCTGGGCGATAGGGTTTATGGGCTTTAGGAAGCATGTAGAAGGTAGTAGTGCAGGGAGTGGTAGGGGGAGGTGAGAGATGGACTACAGTGAGAAGTTCTGGGATGGGGTAAGGATTTGAGGAGAGACTGGATATCCTGCTGGATTTCTGGAATAGGGTCACTGTGGCAGGGTTTATAGGTGAAGTCCTTCTGCCACGTAATTCTTCCAGTTCAAAGCAACAGAGGTGGAGTCTTTGTCAGCATGTAGGATTTTATGGTTGGGATCAGTTTTTAGGTAGTGGGTTGCAGTTCTTTCTGTGGATGTAAAGTTAGTTTACACGTTCAGGGATTTGAGGAATGATGGTGAGGCAAGGTTCGAGGTTAAGAAATTCTGTAAAGTTAACAGGGCGTGATTTGGGGGCAATGGTGATGGGTCACAGTTAGATGGAGGAGGAACTGAGTCAGCCAGGGTTGAGTAGCAACTATCCTTTTGGTAATACTGTTACATTCCATTATGGATTTTCTATTATCTGACTTTACAGGTGGCTTTTCTTCCATCCTGCAACCTAGTGCTGTTTCCTTTGTTACTATTTCCTAATGCATACTATTCTCAGTGTCCATCCTTCCTTGTCTTCTTTCCCAGGTTTCTCTTGTCACCTTACAAACCACACTGCATGCTCTACTTATGACACTGTATCAATTGTCTCAGCTGTGCACAACAGATGGCTACAAGACTGTGCCAATTGTTGGTGCAGCATCTCATGTCCCATTTTACTCCCACCGATATCACTAATCTTACACCTTCTAATTGATCAACCTTCATGTGTCATTCCCGTGCATTTTCATGTGTTATTTTCCATACCTCCCTGTGCCACACTAATTTGTATCTCAACCTACCAACCACTCTCCATCCCCACACTCCTTTTCCTCTCTATTCCAGTTTGCACCATCTAGCTTTAGCTAATTTAGTCGCATCTGCTGTTCCCCTTCTTCACACTTTTCCAGCCACAAACCAGCAAACGAAAAAAACAATGTTTTTATTTATTTTTTCTTTGTGATTTCATCCTGTTCCCTTATTTCATCTCTTTCATCCTTTTTCAGATTTTTTTGTATGTCTCTGGGTTAATTTTTTTTCTATGTTATTATGTATTTTTATGCATTTTTATCCACAACCATGGAGCCTTGCTGCTTAATCTGCATCAATACAGAAAAGTTTCCTGATCCCTAGCCAGAACCCAGTCTCATATACTGTTCCTGCATTGTTGCTTGGCTCATGGAATCACCCCAAATGGCTTTACCATCAAATTCCCCCAAATGGCTTTACCATCAAATTCCCATCTCTGGCTGCCACCACTCCTTCCACAATGACCTCCATCTGTTCAGACTCTGCCAATCCTTAACCGTCACCAACATAGTCCTCCAAAATTATATCAATCAGGCCCAAACATCCTTGCAATACCACCTCTTGATCTGTAAAATTCTATTGCTGTACAATCCCAAATTCCTGCATCCCTTATGACACATTGAAATTCTTGCCCTCCAGGAACCAGATAACATGCAGAATACCACCTCAAAAAACTCTCAACCCTGTTCACTTCCTACTCCTACCTTGGACTAACACAATCCACCACCTCTACAAAGCCCTAGCCTCGATGAAGTATCAATCCTTTCCAAAGGTCCCACCTTTTGCCCCACTGCCAAATTAAATCATGCAGGACTTGTTAAAAACCTTCTGTCCTTCACCCAGTCCCCAAAGTGGAAACACTGTTTCACCATCAGTTCTACCAATTAGATTCAACCAAAGACCGAATATAGTACGCTGTCTGACTCAGTTCACCCCTCCATCCAACCGTGATTCACCCCTACCCACATCACCCCGTTAACTTTCCAAAATTTCTTAATGTCAAATCTTGCCTAACCTCTGTTCTCCAAATCCCTCATCATGCAAACTAACCTTACATATGCAAAAAGAACTGCAACCCACCACCTAAAAACTGATCCTGACCTTATAATTGTACCTGCTGACATGTCTCCACCACTGTTATTTTGAACTGCAAGAATTACCTGGCAGAAGGACTCTGCCAGCTATCAGACTCATCCACCTACAAACCCTGCCACAGTGAAACCATTCCAGAAATCCAGCAGGATCTCCAGTCTCTCCTCATATCCTTATCCCCATCCCAGAACCTGTCCCCAGAGTCCATCTCTCTCCTCATCCCTACCATTCCCCACACCTTCTTCTGCATGCTTTGTAGAGTCCATAAAGCCTACTACCCAGGATGCCCCATTGTAGCCAGCTACTGTGCCCCCATGGAGAAAATCTCTACTCTCGTAGACCAACACCTTCAGCCTATTACTCATAACGTACTCCCCTACATAAAAGACACCAACCATTTCCTCCACTAACTCTCCACAGCACAGTTCCTGTTCCTTTACCACACTGTGCACTGCTCATCACTATTGATGCCACCTTCCTTTACACAAACATCCCTTATGCCTATGACCTTACCACCATTGGACGCTACCATTCCCAATGCCCAATGGATTCCAAACCTACAATCTCCTATCCCAGGGCTTCACAACATACGTGCTCGCGGAGCAAGCTGTGAGCAGCAAGGCGCGAGCACAGAGCAGCGCGAGCACGCTACCCCCACTACCGGACCAGAGCAGAGAGTGGGGAGAGTCACGTGGGGCACACAACAGCTGCCGCCAGTCAATGTAAATCCGTGGCCACCTGCAGGGATATCACTCACGAATTATTACTGCCACAAATGAAACAAATAAAGGAGAATGTACACGTGCCACATAATTTTATTAGCTTAGTGTATGCCTCTACATTCGTATTAATTTGTGAACTGTTACACAATAAAAGGTGTCACTGAAGTGTGGGATTCTCGGTTATCTTGTACTTTTTGCCCTTTATAATTGCGTCTATGTTCGGAGTAATTGTTCTTGTGCATTTTAGGTGCAGTGTGCAGTTTAAATTTCGATCAGACAATGCGTTTCTCAGGCGCGTCTTGTTATATTTCATTGCAGAGAACAGTTGTTCACAAACATACGTGGAACCAAACATTGATATTATTGTAGCCGCCAGTTTGTGCAAACGAGGAAATCTATCCTGAGGGAAGTGTCTGTAGAATTCCAAAACGTTTTTCTTGTTCTGAAATTTGTCTCTGTATTCTCTGTCACACTGCAGGTCAATAATTTCTAGTTGCAGCTCAGGACAAATTTCTTCAATATTCGCTGAATATGGACAGGAGAAAAGATCAAAATCACTGTCTAGTGCTGTCAGATCTTGAAAGCGTTGATCAAATTCTTCCTTAAGGGCAACTAAACTATGCGAATAACGTTCACAGTCTTTGTGAACATCTTGCATGGATGATAATTTAGGAAAATGAACTAGATTTCCTGTTGCCAGCTGACGCACCCAAAGTGTCAATTTCATTTTAAAAGCTCGTATTCGATCTATGAAATGAGTAATTAGCAGATCTTTACCTTGTAGTGAAATGTTCAAACCATTCAGATGGCTAGTTAAATCTGCTAAGAATGCGAGATCACATTTCTATGAGGGCTCTTTCAATTCAGGAACACACGTTATTTATTTCCATGAACATATTTATCTCATCTAATAGGCAAAAAAATCGATTTAATAATTCGCCACGACTAAGCCAGCGGACCTCGCTGTAATAAGGCAGACTACCATACTGGCTTTCTACATCCTCAAGAAAGCTTTTAAATAGTCTGTGTTGTAGCCCATGCTTCCTTATATAATTGGTTGTATGAACAACAACACTAATCACATTTTTTAGAGTGATACTCTTTGCACATACATTTACCTGGTGGATCACACAGTAAACGCCCCTTATTTCATTCGGCACGGTCAGTTTTTGCATTTTCTCCTTCAACAGCGCAACGAAACCTGATTTTTTCCCTGTCATCGCTGGTGCACCGTCTGTAGACACTGAAACTAAAGAATTCCACGACAATCCTATATTTTCAACACTTTCTTCAACACTACTTAAAATATCACCTCCGGTTGTAGTGTTCTTCACGGCTACTACATCGTGGAGCTCCTCCCTGACCTGAAGATCTCTATTAACACCTCTAATAAATATGGCAAGCTGCACTGTTCCAGTGATATCAACACTTTCGTCCAGAGCTAGAGAATACGCCATAAAATCTTTACAGATATTTGCAAGCTGGCTCTGGACGTCGTCTGCCATGTCCTGTATGCGACGCATAATGGTCATGTTAGATAATGGCACAATCTGAAACTGTTCAACTTGAGATGGACACAAATGTTCTGCTGCAACTACCAAACATTCTTTTATTAAATCGCCATCAGTGAAGGGGCGCAGGGATTTTGCTAAAAGCAAAGCAATTTTGTAACTCACTCTGAGAGCTGCCTCAGTTGATTTTTCTTCGTCATCCAGATCTTCTTCGGATAGCTTCCTTTTAAGTTTAATAACTTCCTGTGCACGATCTGGTCCATCACATTTTCCACTTCTGTAGTCTTTCGCCTGGTACGACATATAATGTCGCTGCAAATTAAATTTCCTAAAAGAATTCAGCGTTTTGTGACATACTAAACATTTTGCAACACCATCTTTTTCTGTAAACAGATACAATTCCTCCAATGGGGGTTGAAGTGCGAAAGCATGGCTGGGGTTACACAATGGCGACTTGACATGATTCTTAACCAGCGAAGTCACTGTCAGAGCTGATCGTAGTACTTTAAACGTTACACAGTTGGCGTGAATTCAATAGGCATGCTGCGGCCCTATTCAAACGTGTGCGCGCATTTCCCCTCCCACCCTACTCCGCAACCTAGCACCTGCTCGCGAGCACGTGCCTGAGCAGATGCGAGTACTCGCGCTCAAAACTGGCCAGTTGTTAAGCCCTGTCCTATCCAATCACCATTACCAACTATATCCTCATCCACAATTACTTCTTCTTTGAAGGTATTACCTGCAAACAAATCTGGCGTATGCTTATGGGCACCCACATGACACCATCTATGCCAACCTATTGGTGGGCCACCTGGAGGAATCCTTCCTAAATGTCCAGAATCCCGAACCCCTCACCTGGTTCAGATTCATTGATGACATTTTTGTGATCCAGATCAAGGGTCAGGACACCCTATCCATCTTTCTCCTGAACCTCAATACTTTCTCCCCCATTTGCTTCGCCTGGTCCTTCTCAGCTCAACAAGCCACCTTCCTCGATGTTGAGCTAACCTCAAAGATGGCTACCTCAGTATCTCCGTCCATGTCAAACCTACCAACCACCAGAAATACCTCCACTTCGACAGCTGCCACCCATTCCACACCAAGAAGTCCCTTCCATAGTCTACCTACCCATGGCTGTCGCACCTGCACTGAGGAGCGGTCCCCTCGAAATATACTGAGGCCTTCACAGACCATAATTACCCTCCCAATCTTGTACAAAAACTGGTCTCCTGTGCCTTATTTGTCCAGTCAGCCATCATCTCCTCCCACCATCACCTACTCCAGTCCCATCACAAGAATCCCCTGTCCCATCAAAGGCAGGGCTACCTGTGACACCAGTCATGTGATCTACAAGCTAAGCTGTAGCCATTTCCTGCATTCTACGTGGAAATGACAACCAACAAGTTGTCTATCTGCATGAATGGCCACCAGCAAACTACAGCCAAGAAACAGCTGGACCACCCCATTGCTGAGCATGCCACCCAACATGATGTTCTACAGTTCAATGATTGCTTCACAGCCTGTGTTATCTGGATCTTTCCCACCAACACCAGCTTCTCTGAATTGCACAGGTGGGAACTCATCCTGCAATACATCCTATGTCCTTGTAACCTTCCTGGCATTAACCTTCATTAGTCATTGTCCCCCCACCTAGCCTCTTCCTTGTTCCCTTTTCAGCATTACACTGCCCTCTATTTCACCAATGCACCCACCATATTTTTGCTTCTCTCCCTTTCTCTACCCCCTGCCCTCCGTTTAACCCCCCAACTGCACCCAGCTGCCCTACCATCTGTCCATCTGGTACCTGTACGCTCCCACAAGCAGCACTCTACTATCTCCCACCCCTACCCTGATATCCATCCCCCTCTCCACCCCAGCCTGCTCCTTAGCCCCACCCAGTTGCCTCTCCCATCATGTGCTGCTGCTCACTGTCTGACCTCAGCAGCCACAGACTGTGGTCACATGTGTGTGAGTTGCGTTTAGAGTGTGTGTGTGTTTTTTGCCTATTTCTGATGAAGGCCTTGTTGGCTGAAAACTCACTTTCTGACTGTCTTTTTGTTGTGTCTACCTGCGACTTAACATCTCCGCTATATTGGTGAGTAGCAATTATCCTGTTCATAATACTGTTCCATTCCATCCTGGGTTTTCCATTGTCTGACAAATGACTTGTTTTCATTTTTGATAATATCCTATGAAATGACTGGTAAAGAATATAATAAATTTCCCTATTATGATCCTGGATGAGGCATGGTCATTTTTCTCCCTTCATAAAATTTGTTAATACCTGCAGCTAAAATGGTAATTTATTATTGGTAATCGCAATTCACAAACAAAATCTACACTACTTTTTTTTACAACTGATGACATTTTACACTTCAATACTGCATAAACAACAGAATATTTTTGGGTTATTGTTTTCTTGGAACCTTAGCAAAAAATATAGTAATCATACTACATTTTTGTCTTCTCAAGATTTTTATGAATGGTTTCCATCTCCCTTTCTTTCACTCTTTCTCTTACTGTCATTATTTGTACAACCTGAAGCATACCCAGGGCAAATTTTGCTGCCTTTAAATCATTTTTTTCAGTTGCTTTCTTCAGTTTAGCTGAAGCTTGAGAGAGAAGTTTTTTTTTCTTTTTTTTTCCAGAGCAACTGACTCTTAGTCAATTTTCCCCCCATTTTAATAATCTTTTTAATCTCATCTTCAAGATGCCTTTGGTATCATTCCTCTTATTGATTTTCTTCTAATTAAAGTTTTCTTAGTAAAATGGGCTCTAAAACAAGTAACATGAGAGCTACGAGCGCTTTTTCATCTTCAATACAGTGAAAAACATCTCTTCTCTTTAAAGAGTGCTCATAGCTCTTAAGATATGCATTTTAGAGCTCGTGCCTACTAGAAATTTTTTCTTATTTTGATGGGTCCTTCCATCTCTCAAAATATTCAACACTTTTTAACACCCTGTAATTTGCATGTGCTTGCTGTAAGTCAATGGGCACAAAAAAATTATGGGAGTATTATCCCCAAGCATCTCTCACAGTCAAAACCCAGTTTGAAAATCATTCGGCCATGGCTGCAATGTCTTCTCCTAATCTGTGCCTCTAAACATAATATCTTCTCTCTATGTCTGCCTTGCCATGGGACAATGTACGACGAGCCTTAACAAGTTTTGAAACATTTGGATACTTTAACTCTATGGGTGAAGGGTCTCTTTTTGAGATGTACTGCTGACAGTAATTGTTAATACCTTTGTTATCTAATGTTGGGACATCTTTTTTAAAATGTAGAGCCTTCCACTTATCTAATAAGTAATCTTGCTGGATATTTAATGACATCATATATTTGCAACCCTTAAATGCCACATAGCCTCTGCTTTTTGTTCTTCATATGGGTTCTAAAAAACCTAAAACTTTTCAGAGTTGCAGTTGATAAGCAAGTTTTTTTCATCACACATTTCCAAGCTGCAATGCAATGTGTTTAGGCATTCTTTAGAAGACGCAACTTGTCACATTCTTCCAGTTTACAAAGCTCTTCGTTTACTTTCCCGCTAACGAGTAGTTGTTCAAGAGAAAGCTAATTATCTGATGTAAGAGTTCATTATGAAAAACTTCTAAAAGCCTAAACACTTTTTTAAAATTGACTTTAGATCTGCCTGATCCCAGTTTAAGGCATTTATTTAGGGGCAAGCAGTCTTCAAAAAGTGTTTCATTTAATTTATAATGTAATGTTTCACCATCTGTTTTGCCGATAATGAATGTTCTTAGGTGGCACACTACTATGCAAAACTTTTTCTATGGCAAAAAGGTAACAGTTGTTTGTAAGTCTTTTTTATCTTTAATATTGGTAGTTTCATCAAAACTCAATATGTAATACAATGAACTTGCATCTTCTAACATATGTTTCTGGAAATATGGTTCATCATTCACTGGCAACAAGGCTGAAATTTAGGTACTGTTCCTTATGTCACAATGCACTGTTGTAATTCTTAACTTCATTATATTATTGTTAGCCTACTACTACATAGTGTTGGAAGAGCAGCTGAACGGAATGGACAGTGTCTTGAAAGGAGGGTATAAGATGAACATCAACAAAAGCAAAACGAGGATAATGGAATGTATTCGAATTAAGTCGGGTGATGCTGAGGGAATTATTAGGAAATGAGACACTTAAAGTAGTAAAGGAGTTTTGCTATTTGGGGAGCAAAATAACTGATGATGGTCGAAGTAGAGAGGATATAAAATGTAGAATGGCAGTGGCAAGGAAAGCATTTCTAAAGAAGAAAAATTTGTTAACATCACGTATAGATTTAAATGTCAGGAAGTCGTTTCTGAAAGTATTTGACTGGAGTGTAGCCATGTATGGAAGTGAAACGTGGACAATAAATAGTTTAGACAAGAAGAGAATAGAAGCTTTCGAAATGTGGTGCTACAGAAGAATGCTGAAGATTAGATGGGTAGATCACATAATTAATGATGAGGTATTGAATAGAATTGGGGAGAAGAGGAGCTTGTGGCACAACTTGACTAGAAGAAGGGATCGGTTGGTAGGACATGTTCTGAGACATCGAGGGATCACCAATTTAGTATTGGAGGGCAGTGTGGAGGGTAATAATCATAGAGGGAGACCAAGAGATGAATACACTAAGCAGATTCAGAAGGATGTAGGCTGCAGTAGGTACTGGGAGATGAAGAAGCTTGCACAGGATAGAGTAGCATGGAGAGCTGCATCAAACCAGTCTCAGGACTGAAGACCACAACAACAACAACAACAACAACAACAACAACAACATAGTTTATTTGCATTAGGTATCACAAAATGGAAGGCAAGCAGAGAAGAACATTGTATGATGCTAGTCTGAAGAGTATGGTAATTCTTTATGCTGAAAATTATGGTAACAGGAAAACGGGGGTGGGGGGTGAGAGTAATGTTCAGTTATGGAAGTAACAGAAATTGGCATTATTTGCATCTAACACTACTAGAAAGAAATTCACTGGCCCTCGCAAAGGAAGATATCCCAACATTGAAATGAAAGATTTGGAATTCGTACATGAAAGGTGGAAGAGTGGGCAACCTGTGACTAGTGACACTATAAGACACAAAGCAAAAGAGGTGTCTACAGTTCTTAATATACCAAGGTAAGAGCTTAACTATAGCTGTGGATCGGTTGACTGCTTTATGAAATGGGTGGCCTTATCTCTATGGGGCTCTAGAATTGTATGCTGAAAGCTTCCACATAATTTCGAGAAAAAAAATTCAACAGTATGTCATCAAATTACAGAAAGAGAAGAATTTTTTGATGGGCCAAATAGGCAACAATGATGAAACACCAATTTGGTTTGATATGTCACATAATTACACAACTGATGTGAAGGGGACAAAAGAAGTTACTATCAGAACATCTGGATGTGAAAAACAGCACATCACTCTAATGCTGGCAGTCGCATCTGAAAAGTGGCCGACAAGCCGCAAGACCCCTAAAAATGAAGAGCTGTTCCCTGATGACATCACTGTTCAAAATCAAGAGGAGGGATAGATGACAAACTGTAATGCTCGAGTCACTCCGAAACATATGGGGCCTCCACCCTGGTGAGGTTTCCGGACTCCCATCAATGTTTTGTCTTGACACATTTCATGGTCATCTCACTGATGATGGAAAAAAAAGAAGATCCACAGACTAGGCAGTGACCTTCTCATTATTACTGGGGGAATGACCACTGTATTACAACCTCTGAACAGTACAAATACACCTTTGAAAGTTCCAATGGTCCTAGAATCATTCACAAAATTCTGCATTTAAAGTCATCTGGAAGGCATTGAAGGTTATATGCTATGGAATGACACATGACGATGGGGAAAAAGGAAAGGAATCTATTTCTCATGTGGACTTTAAGAATACTAGTAATGATGAAATGAGTGAATAATGATAAGTAACATTTGTTGCATATCATATAGGTAATCAAGTTAGGCAACTTTGTTACTTAACAATGGGTCACTTAAAAATTGTTGTAGTTTTGATAGTTCATGTATATATCCATTTTTGGGTAAAATAGATTTATCCTCTCAGTGATGCACCAACAAAATCTTTTCTTGTAATCCTAATTTTTAAAATTAGGTTGTGCATTACATTTGACAGTGATGAGATTCGCGTAAATATGGTATCAATTGACAAAGCCAAGCATAACTGTAAATCACTGATTTCGTTATCCAAGCATCCACGTCAATTCAGTGGTGGTGGAAGTATCCTTGGTAATAAAAGTTAGCATTGTTGGCATTTGTACCGAACTTTAAGGTTGTGTCTGATCTGAAAGTTCTAATTGTAACTGATGTGGCTCATATGTAATTTAAAAGTTAAACTTATATTTTGCTGAGAGTGAGTTGGAGCAGTCCAAAAAGTTAAATGAATGAACATGAATACAAAAACTTGTCAAGAAAAGTAAATGATGATTTTATTCCTAATAGAGCAAAAAAAGATTGAGAAAAAGGTGACAAGCCTATAAAAAGGCAACTAAGGATGAGAAAGGCGACTGACTCCTCACCATGATGATATGATTTATGCATTTGCTCACCAAATTTTACAGACATTAAACAACAAAATAGTGCCGGATGGTATTTTCTGAGACTCATCTAAGAGATTTGACTGAGGAAATGGCAACATCCTTGATAAACTGAGGTTTTATGGGATTCATGGTATAGCCAACAAAAGGATAATGTTATATCTAACCAAAGGAATGCAGAAAGTTGTACTTACTAATTCAACCAATGGAATCAGGAGATATTATTCTGACTGGGGGGGGGGGGGGGGGGGAACACTTATGGGTTCTCTGTAGCTCAATTTTAGGTCTGCTATTGCTCTTCACACATGTAAACAATATTCCTTCTAATTTGCAACAAGCAGAATTAGTTCTTTTGCTTATGACACTACTATGATAATCTATCCAAGCACGCACACACACGCACACACACACACACACACACACACACACACACACACACACACACACACACACACACACAGAGCAACAGAAGAAATGGTAAATAATGTTCTTTTGAAATTAATGTGCTGACTGAATTCCTCGATGTCAGCTGTATCAGGTATAGATACACACTGATTTAGCTTATGTTATGGGATAGGCACCTAATATTGCGGACTGCAGTGAGACGCTCTGGAAGTGAGTCTACAAGTCCCTGGTACTTCTCTGGAGGCAGCTGATATCAAATTGTTTCCAGAGTGGTAGCCAATTCAGGTCTGTTTGTGGGTGGAGGATCCGTGTCATAGAGCCTGCGTTCCATGACATCCCAGATATGCTTGATGTGGTTCAAATTTGGGCTCTGGGGTGGCCATCTCAATCTCTGGACCTCCTGTGCATGTTCATGGAATCACTCCCGGGCAACACGGGAGTGATGTGGCTGCGCGTTATGTTGAAACACCATGGAACTGTCAGGGTATTGGAAGGGCAAAAATTGCTGGAGATGGTCCCTGAGCAGCTAAACATACTGTAGACCATTCAAAGTACCTTCCATAAGAACAAGGGGGCCATTCCATACCAGGAAAATGCACCCAGACCATAACAGAGACACCAATGCCTTGGACCACATCTTCTTGGCACGTGGGATAAATCCATTCATGTGATCTGTGCCACAAACGGTGCCTCTTATTGGCATGGTGCAGTGGAAATTGTGATTCATCCAACCATATGCCTTTGTTTCAGCATCCATCCCTGGTGACTGGTGACAAATGGAAGCCACTGTGCCTGTTGACTTCGGTTTAACAGTAGCACCAATGTGCGGTGCTGGCTCCCATAACCCATGGAACCCATGTTCCTACAGATTGTTCACTGGGAGACTTGTCTGCCATGTCCTGTGTTGAACTGAGCCTTGATTTATTGCACTGTAGTGCTTACGTCACTATTGGCAATTCGTCTCTGCTGTTGCCGGCCATGGTCATATAAGGCAGATGGATGACTGGTAGTTTGTGTTGTGGGCTGTTACAGCCTAATTCAACAGTTCACAATACACATTGGACATGGTTGAACGTGTGAAGCCGAATTCCAGCATCACTGCCAAACCTGAAATTCCCAACCACCAGGCACCAACCAATGTACCCCATTTGAATGGTGTCGGCTCACAACGATGCTGCATATTAAACAAATCACTTGCACAACCATTTCTCAGAAGAAACTTGGTCTCAGATAATGCACAGTTTAAACTCATTCTACTATATATATACTATACTGCATTAAGATATCCTGACAATCTCCTGGCAAATGATCAGTCAGGTGAGTATATTCAAATGTTCTATGTTTTTTATGTTATACTTTCTGATTCCCCCCCCCCCCCCCCCCCCAATGAACCATGGACCTTGCTGTGGATGGGGAGGCTTGCGTGCCTCAGCGATACAGATAGCCGTACCATAGGTGTAACCACAACGGATGGGTATCTGTTGAGAGGCCAGACAAACGTGTGGTTCCTGAAGAGGGGCAGCAGCCTTTTCAGTAGTTGCAGGGGCAACAGTCTGGATGATTGACTGATCTGGCCTTGTAACACTAACCAAAATGGCCTTGCTGTGCTGGTACTGCAAATGGCTGAAAGCAAGGGGAAACTAAAGTCGTAATTTTTCCTGAGGGCATGCAGCTTTACTGCATGGTTAAATGATGATGGCGTCCTCTCGGGTAAAATATTCCAGAGGTAAAACAGTCCCCCATTCGGATCTCCGGGTGGGGCCTACTCAGGAGAACGTCATTATCAGCAGAAAGAAAACTGGCATTCTACGGATCAGAGTGTGGAATATCAGATCCCTCTATCGGGCAGGTAGGTTAGAAAATGAATAGGTTAAAGTTAGATATAGTGGGAATTAGTGAAGTTCGGTGGCAGGAGGAACAAGACTTTTGGTCAGGTGAATACAGGGTTACAAATACAAAATCAAACAGGGGTAATGCAGGAGAAGGTTTAATAATGAATAAAAAATAGGAGTGCGGGTAAGCTACTACAAACAGCGTAGTGAATGCTTTATTGTGGCCAAGATAGACACGAAGCAAATGCCTACCACAGTAGTACAAGTTTATATGCCAACTAGCTCTGCAGACGATGAAGAGATTGATGAAATGTATAATGAGATAAAAGAAATTATTCAGATAGTGAAGGGAGACGAAAATTTAATAGTCATGGGTGACTGGAATTCGAAGAGTAGGAAAAGGAAGAGAAGGAAACGTAGTAGGTGAATATGGAATGGGGGTAAGAAATAAAAGAGGAAGCTGCCTGGTAGAATTTTGCACAGAGCATACCTTAATCATAGCTAACACTTGGTTCAAGAATCATGAAAGAAGGTTGTATACATGGAAGAGGACTGGAGATACTGGAATGTTTCAGATAGATTATATAATGGTAAGACAGAGATTTAGGAACCAGTTTTTAAACTGTAAGACATTTCCAGGAATAGATGTGGACTCTGACTGCAATCTATTGCTTATGAACTGTAGAAACTGAAGAAACTGCAAAAAGGTGGGAATTTAAGGAGATGGGACCTGGATAAACTAAGTAAACCGGAGGTTGTACAGAGTTTCAGGGAGAGCATAAGGGAACAATTGACAGGAATGGGGGAAAGAAATACAGTAGAAGAAGAATGGGTAGCTTTGAGGGATGAAGTAGTTCAGGCAGCAGTGGATCAAGTAGGTAAAAAGACAAGGGCTAGTAGAAATCCTTGGGTAACAAAAGAAATATTGAATTTAATTGATGAAAGGAGAAAATATAAAAATGTAGTAAATGAAGCAGGCAAAAAGGAATACAAACATCTCAAAAATGAGATCGACAGGAAGTGCAAAATGGCTAAGAGGGATGGCTAGAGGACAAATGTAAGGATGTAAAGGCTTATCTCACTAGTGGTAAGATAGGCATTGCCTACAGGAAAATTAAAGAGATGTTGGGAGAAAAGAGAACAACTTGTATGAATATCAAGAGCTCAGATGGAAACCCAGTTCTAAGCAAAGAAGAGAAAGCAGAAAGGTGGGAGGAGTATATAGAGGGTCTGTACAAGGGTGATGTATTTGAGGACAATATTATGGAAATGGAAGAGGATGTAGATGAAATGGGAGATATGATACTGCATGAAGAGTTTGACACAGCACTGAAAGACCTAAGTCGAAACAAGGCCCCACAAGTAGACAACAACCTATTAGAACTACTGACAGCCTTGGGAGAGCCAGCCCTGACAAAACTCTACCATCTAGTCAGCAAGGTGTATGAGACAGGCGAAATAACATCAGACTTCAAGAAGAATATAGTAATTCCAATCCCAAAGAAAGCAAGTGTTGACAGGTGTGAAAATTACTGAACTATCAGTATAATACGTCATGGCTGCAAAATACTAACACGAATTCTTTACAGACGAATGAAAAAACTGGTAGAAGCTGACCTCGGGGAAGATCCGTTTTGATTCCGTAGAAATGTTGGACCATGTGGGGCAGTGCTGACCCTATGACTTACCTTAGAGGATCGATTAAGGAAAGGCAAACCTACGTTTCTAGCATTTGTAGACTTAGAGAAAGCTTTTGACAATGTTGACTGGAATACTCTTTTCAAATTCTGAAGGTGGCAGGTGTAAAATACAGGGAGCGAAAGGCTATTTACAATTTGTATAGAAACCAGGCAGTTATGAGTCGAGGGACATGAAAGGGAAGCAGTGGTTGGGAAGGGAGTGAGACAGGGTTGTAGCCTATCCCCGATGTTATTCAATCTGTATATCAAGCACGCAGTAAAGGAAACAAAAGAAAAATTCGGAGTAGGAATTAAAATCCATGGAGAAGAAATAAAAACTTTGAGGTTCGCCTATGACGTTATAATTCTATCAGAGACAGCAAAGGACCTGGAAGAGCAGCTGAATGGAATGGACAGTGTCTTGAAAGGAGGATATAAGATGAACATCAACAAAAGCAAAACGAGAATAATGGACTGTAATCAAATTAAGTCAGGTGATGCTGAGGGAATTAGATTAGGAAATGAGACACTTAAAGTAGTAGATGAGTTTTGCTATTTGGGGACCAAAATAACTAATGATGGTCGAAGTAAAGAGGATATAAAATGTAGACTGGCAATGGCAAGGAAAGTGTTTCTGAAGAAGAGAAATTTGTTAACACTGAGTATAGATTTAAGTGTCAGGAAGTCATTTCTGAAAGTATTTGTATGGAGTGTAGCCATGTAAGGAAGTGAAACATGGACGATAAATAGTTTGGACAAGAAGAGAATAGAAGCTTTCGAAATGTGGTGTCACAGAAGAATGCTGAAGATTAGATGGGTAGATCACATAACTAATAAGGAGGTATTGAATAGAATTACAGAGAAGAGAAATTTGTGGCACAATGTGACTAGAAGAACGGATCAGTTGGTAGGACATCTTCTGAGGGATCAAGGGATCAGCAATATAGTATTGGAGGGCAGTGTGGAGGGTAAAAATCGTAGAGGGAGCCCACGAGATGAATACGGTATACTGAGAAGATTCAGAAGGATGTAGGTTTCAGTAGGTACTGGGAGATGAAGAAGCTTGCACAGGATAGAGTAGCACGGAGAGCTGCATCAAACCAGTCTCTGGACTGAAGACAACAACAACAACAACAACAACAACAACAACTACAACTTTCAGACATGTTCTACACCCATGAGAATCATCTCATTTTTAGATCTACAGAATGACAACTAAATCTAATCTAAGATTTCCTACACAACTGCAGCTGGCACATGTGACTGTGGTGTGCATATAACACACCTGTCCAATCTGTGCACCACTATCTCATGACATTTGCTAAGTCAGTATACTACCCAATAGTAACGGATGAAAATTTGTGCTGGACTGGGATTTCAACCTGGATTGCTCGCTTATCAATAGTTGCTGCCTTCAACCACTTCGGATAATGGTCACACAATTCGTATGTCACTACTGGGTACTAGATTTGTACCTAATACAGCTGATGTCAAGGAATTTTCAGTCAGCAAATTAATTCCTAACTATTTTGTACAGCTGTAGATAAGTCAACAGCTGTTCAGAGCTCCTGAAACAACTTAATTTAGTAACATTCACACATCACTGCAATTCTCGGGGGCAGAAATTCGTAAGATCACATATTTTGCATATTTTCATTCAATAACATCATGTGGAGTAACATTCTGAGGTAACTCATCTTTAAGGAAGAAAGTCTTCATTGCTCAGAAATGTGCTGTTAAGAACAATATGTGGTGCCCACCTGTGATCTGTTTATGGAGTTCTGATTACTGTTTCACAGTATATTTATTCCCTCATGAAGTTTGTTGTAAATAATCCACTGTAGTTCAAAACAGATAACAATATACATATAGCAGAAGAAAAAATGACATTCATTTTGCCACATTAATGTTGTCTATAGCACGAAAAGGTGGGGGGGGGGGGGGGGGGGGGGGGTGCATAATGCTGCAACCAAAATTTTTGATTACTTAGTGATATAAAATGTCTAACAGCCAGCAAAGTAAAATTTGAAACCAAATTCAAAAAATTTCTACATGGAGGCATTAGTTTCCTATTATTGTAATGTGTAAAAGGTGGTGAGTAGGAATTACTAATGAATATCTTGTTTTAAGTGATCAGCATGTAGCCATATGTGAAAAATAATTTGAAATGACTCATTCCACATCATTCTAATATTTAGCGCAAAGGATCCATGGAACATGAAACTAACTTAACTATGTGAAATGGCTATGTGCTTCACCACTCATCCACTATAGGCCTTACGTGTTCCATTTTCATAGCTGAATTAAAACTTTCATTTATGACATGATGCTTGTTAATACTTATGGTTTGTCATACGTCTGATTATGATGTCGCACTATACCTGAGAATAGTCTATTTATAACCAAAACTGGTTGTTTAATATAAAGTGACAACACAGCCATGTACAAACCACCACGATTTTCCAAAAATTCCAATATATTCCAAGTGATGGTTTAACCTATACTGTTTGACATTAGTGTTTGTCATACTACAAAATGAGTAACAATTCTAAACATTGACAAGAGTCTGTGAATTACTACAATCAGAAAAATGAAAAGCTCTTGCACCAGTTACAAAATGACTCACAAGAATTTTTGACAAATTAAGATCATAACTGATGTGGCACATATAACGGTGCCAGAGACAAATGTAGGTCTTCAACCCCAACACAGTGCATCCCAATAGGTAACAGAATACATCATGTAGATGTACAAGCCAGATGTGAATAAGGCATAGCTAAATCTATATATGTGAATCAACTTCAGCAAATCCTGAAATGCCTATTGTGTATATGGGTGGAGGAGGAGAAACTACTTTAGCTTCAGCTCATAACAGCTACATCAGTGTATAGGCCACAAATAAATTCAAGTATACTCCTGTCCATGACAGTCTTGTGATTTTTTAGCTTGAGACTGTCTCCTGCTGCTTGTCCTGAAGTGAAAAGCT
The DNA here is from genome assembly GCF_023864275.1 of Schistocerca cancellata. NCBI lineage: Eukaryota > Metazoa > Arthropoda > Insecta > Orthoptera > Acrididae > Schistocerca > Schistocerca cancellata. The sequence goes on along the minus strand of NC_064628.1, from coordinate 640,415,465 downwards.
TAGAAAATCACAGCCCTAGCTAACATACTGACAAGCTGAAATTCTAGTTAAACAATATCAAGCCAACGGCATTTTCTTCTTCTGTTTTTTCTTCCTTCTTCTATCACACACTTGTTGTTCTGAATGTTCAATAGTCATAGAATTGGTAAGTGGGTAGCAAACTGCAGTCTCAATGGAATAATGGTTCTTGGCCAGTGTGCTGAGAATGACCTTTTTATGACCAATATCCTATCATAACTACCAGAATACTCAAGTACTACACAGATGCACCAACAATCCAAACACTAGTGTATTATTGTTATACCATAACCTGACAAACTGGTAAGTAACCTTAACAAATCATGACCACTATGTTCAAAGTGAAATGGACATCACAGAGTATTAAGGCTCAATTTAAGACCAGCTGGCTCAACATCAAGTCACCACATAAGAAGTAAAGGTGGAATGAGCTGCCCTTTAAAATATCATGGTAGACTCACCAGAAAAGACCTCTGGATTCTAGAAAATGAAGTGATGAAAACAATAGTATTTAGATACCAGTTTAAATGTTGTACAAAAGTAGTTGTAGAAAGTAAATACTTTATGACTGAAGGAGACCACTCAACAGACAGCGGGCAGACACAAAAGAAAGAAAACTTGCTACATTTTTGGAGTTATCCTTTCACAAGTTCTGCAGGTGGACTGGTGACTGTAAGGGGGGCAGGGAGGGGGGGAGGGGTAGTGTCAGATAGGCTGGGAGAGTGAGTGGGAGACACGAGACAGGGAGACAGACTGGTGATGAGTGGCTAGCAGCTTGGAGGAGGGCAGCCAGTTTGCTAGCTAGCAATGTGAGAGGGATGGAACGCAGGTATATGGGCTGGCTTGATTGTAGTAGCTGGTGGCAAGTGGCATATGCTGAATGTGATGTGGGGACATGAATTGGAGAGTGACAGGTCAGAGGAAAGGGAAATTGTTGGGTAGAGGGTGCAGGAACAATGGGTTACCCGAGATTGAAGCCAGAAATTAAAGGAGGAGAGGATGTGTTGTAAGGATAATTCCTACCTATGTAGTGTACAGAAACTGGTGGTGGTTCCAGGTGATTAAGACTGTGAATCAGCCATTTAAATTGAGCATGTTGTGCCCAGTTACATGCAGTGCGTCTTTGTGGTCCACTTTTTTCTTGACAACAGTTTGGCAGTGGCCATTCAGTCTGGTGGACAGCTGGTTGGTAGTCATACCAACATAAAAGGCTGTGCAGTGTTTATAGTAGAAATGGTGTATGACATGGCTGCTTTCACAGGTGGCCCAGCCACTGAGAGCACAGGATAAGCCTGTGACAGGACTGAAGTAGGTGGTGCTGGGTGGGTGGATTTGGTAGTTCTTGAACCTTTGTCTGCCACAGGGGCATATGGCAATGTTCTGGGTTTGGGTGTGGCATAGGGGACTAACATGTTGTGTATGTTGGGTGGGTGACGGATTGCCACTCTAGGAAGGGTGGGAAGGATCTTAGGTAGGATATACCTTATTTCAGGGCAGGATTAGAGATAAGGCCCTGGTGAAAGTTGTGGTTCTGTTATTCCATTCCAGGTTGATGCTAGGTGACGAGGGGGTGTGTGCTCCTTTGTAGCTTATTCTTGGGGGTGGTGGGAGGATCATGGTTGAGTGAGGATGCAGCATGGGAAATCTGCTTGTGGACTAGGTTTGGGAGGTTTTGCCTGTCTGTGAAGGTATTAGTGAGGTCTTCAGCATACTGGGCAAGGGAGTTCTTGTCACTACAGATACATTGTCCATGAGTGGCTCGGATGTGTGGGAGGGATTTTTTGTTGTGGAAGGGATGGCAGCTGTTGAAGTGCAATTACTAATGTGGACAGAGGTGTGGATGGAGGCATCAGAGAGGTGGAGGTCAACGTCCAGGGTAGAGGAGGACCAGTTGAAGTTCATGGGAGAAAATGTGTTGAAGTCGGGAAGGAATGTATGCAGATTGGGTGTCTTGGCTCTGAGTCCATATCATGGCGATATGATTAAAGAAACTGAACCAGAATAGGAGTTGGGAGGCTAAGTAGATTTCCTCTAGATGGCCCTTGAACAGGTTGGCTTAGTAGTGTGCCATGCAAGTGCACACAGCTGTGCTGCAGATTTGTTTGTAAACCTTCCCTTCAAAGGAAAAGTAGTTGTGGGTCAGGAGATAGTTTGTAAGGTGTATAAGGAAAGAGGTGGTGGGTTTACAGTGTGAAGGATGTTGGGAGAAATGTTTGATAGTGGCAAGGTTGTGGACATGAGGGATGTTGGTGTATAGGGAGGTGGCATCAACAGTGATGAGTAGGGGTCCAGGAGATAAAGGGATGGGGATGATGGAAAGTCTGCGAAGGAAATGCTTAGCATCTTTGATGTGGGAGGCTTGGTTTTGGACAATTGGTTGGAGGTGTTGGTCAACAAGAGCAGAAATTCTTTCAGTGGAAGCAGAATAGCTAGCAGCAAAGGGGTGTCCAGGACTGTCAGGTTTGTGGATTTTCGGGGAGCATATAGAAGGTGGGTGTGCAGGTAGTTGATGGGGTGAGGAAAGAGACTGGCTCAGATGAGAGGGTCTGGTAAGGGCCTATGGATTTCAGTGGGGATTGGAAACAGACAGTTGGTAGAGGCCTTCCATCAGGTAGTCACTGCGTCTCATCACAACGGTGGTGGAGGCGTTGTTTACAGTGAGGATTATTAGGTCTGTGACTGTTTTCAGATTGTGTATGGCTGGGAAAGGATGGCGACACCAAGTTACAGGTAATAAATTCCTGTAAGTTGATTATGGGGTGGTAGGGAGTGGGGGAAGGGTCATAGTTGAATGGTGGTATAGACTGGGTGAGGCGGGGTTCAATGTTGGCTTTGGTTGGAGGGATTGATGGGAATAAAAAGGGCGTTTCCACTGTAGGGTTTGGGAGAAGGAGAGCATGTCTTGGACAAATCCAACGTGGTTAAATTTGGGAGTGGGAATGGAGGTTAGGTCTTTGGATAGGACTGTAACTTCTGTGGGACTGACGTTTTTGGTGGAGAGGTTAACAACAGTGTTTTGGATTTGCTTCAATTCTGGGTTTTGTGGGGTGCTGAGAGGGAGTTTTGGAAGATGTGGTAAACTGACGAGGTCAGCTAGCCAGGATCTGCATGCTTTGAGGAGTTGTTGAGGGTGTTCACTGTGAGAAGGATGGGTGTTGATGGATAGTGGTGTCTCAAGGCATGAGTAGTACATCAACAGGTTCAATTTATGGAAATGGTGTCTGGAATCTACCTCCCGGTGTTGGAGTGCAAGGGTTTCTATATCAGAGATGTTGTGATGTGGTGACGACTGCACAGTAACAGTATCTCGTGGAGCGAACAGAGGTGGTTCACGGATGTCTGTGCTGTGAAGTGGTGTTTAAGCAGTATCAAGTTTGTGAGCACTAGGACCCTGCATGAACTGAGTTGATGAAGGTCGATGTGAAAGGCTGGGAGGGATTCAGAGAAGGGGATTTTTATGTTCCATTGGGATGATGTTAGGAAATGGTAAATGATGTGCCAAATAGGTGAGTGAAAGTATTCCGTGAATATAAGGAGAACTAGACAATATAGTGTGAGTTTGTTGAATTAGAAGGATGGAAGATGTGCTGGGAGCAATAGGATGGTTTTATGGCACAATAATATTTTATTGCGTATAAGTTACCATCACACATGGCAAAGACGAAGGAAAGACATAGATACCAGTTACATGGACAATTTTTTCAACAAACCACAAACTGCTCGAAAATATTGGTAAGGCATACCCGGATAACAGATACAATATGAAGACTACAATATTTATCCAGTTCTTACACCTGAGGAACTACACACAACTGTGAGCTGCTTCAAAGCACCTACATGCAAATAGGAACAGCTGAGAACAAACAGACAATTAAAACATTTACACTTTCTCCTAGTCCAGTCACTGGAGGAAAACTAGCGGAAAAAATTGTGTGGGCACAATTATTTTTTTTATCGTGGTAGGAGGGGGTGTCACAAACAATATGCTAAAAATACCTGTGTGTGTTGACCAATTTCAGTAGTAACTTGTTCGTATTATCATCGTATGATAATAGGTTTTTGCATTTTGTGCAGAATTTTACAATTCTAAATCTTTAAAGCAAGTTGTCAGTTTTGCACTGCTTTGAAATCTTATCAAAATCTGGCTGAATATTTGGACAGCTTCTCACTGGTATTACCCCATAGGTAACCACATCATCTGCAAAAAGTCTGAGGTTACTAGTAACATCCTGAAGTTCACTGACATACAACATGAGCAGCAAGGATTCCAGAACATTTCCCTGGGGCATACCTGAAGTTATGTTATTAGCATTTATGACAAGAAACATTCCCCACAGCACAGTATGCATCTCAACAAATGTGGCAGTAGGATACTAGCTTCTTACATAAGCAGGGCTCTTGATGAGATTTATCTCATTAATGAAAGCAAAAATAAATATATTATTGTCATGGGTGCTCCTACACATGGAAACCAGTAGAGTGGACCAATTCCTATGGAACTTTGACACCTCCCCCCCCCCCCCCCCCACACACACACAGAGGACTGCAATGTAGAAATACAGACTACCCCCCCCCCCCCCCAGATCTCAGACTCAGCTTTCATATAATATATTATCAAACTATCCAACCAATAAATAACAAACAGGTAGAAGTTGACGTCTACCTGCCAGACAGCAGTATCAAGTTTGACATCACCTGTTTCACAGAGCACTGGCTCGAAAGTCAAAACATGTCATTCTTCAACTTTCTGAATTGTACAGCTGGTAACAGTTTCTGCAGACTTAACAGCAGGGAAGGGGGGACTGTACAATGATTGTTAAAAAGGGTACAGTATTTAGCAAATGCAACAAAACTGACCACCTGAATATCGAGAAACATTTTGAGCATCGTGCTGCAGAAATCAAGCAGCCTAACATAATAATAGTCTGCATTTACCATTCTCCTGGCAGCAACATATCCCAGTTTCTGAACAGACTTGAATGTGTCATGTATTTTTACAAGTCCAAAGATGGAGAGCACATTGTGTGGTGATTTTAAAATAAATTTTGGTAACATTTCAGGTACAGTGAGTCACGTCATTAATCTTCTATATCCAAAATACAGTACAGGATCTCACTACAATAACATGTCATTCAAGCAGTTGTATAGATGCAGTATTCCTGGACCTAGAATCTCTCCCATTTCTGGACTGGTCCAGTAGGGTATCTTGAGAGGAAGGAAGGAAAGAAGTTTGAGTTTAACATCCCGTTGACATGGAGGTCATTAGAGTCAGATAACAAGCTTGGATTGTGTCAAGGATGGGAAAGGCCATGTCCTTCAAAGGAATCATCCCGGCATTTGCCTGGAGCAATTTAGGAAAATCACAGAAAACCCAAATCTAGATGGCCGGATGCACATTTGAAGCATCGTCCTCCTGAATGCGAGTCCAGCATACTAACCACTGCACCACCTCACTTTATAGGGTATCTTGTTATGGCTTAGTTTATGACGAATGGAAGACAAGTCACCACCCTATTACATCTACAGAAGACAGACCAAAAACCCTAGCAATATGGGCATGTTTAAAAATCTACTTCAATCTCAGTCCTGGGATGTTACTTACAAGGAAGATAATGTAGATAAGAAAACTTCACTATTCCTTAATGTACTGGGCCAGCATTTCCAGTAAAACAAATCAATGTACAACATCCAGCAAGGAAAAGTAATAATAGGTGGATCACAGAAAGTATAAGAATGTCATGTAAAACCAAGAGGTCCCTCTATGAGCGAAGTATAAAAACAGATGATCCAAATTTCCACAGTTATTTAATATTTAACAAGAAGGACCTTCATAAAGTAATATCTAAAGCAAAACAATTAGCAAATAAAGCCTACATAAATGTGTCTAATAACATGTATGGTCAGAAAAACTTTGCAACACGGGTGCACTGCCCGAAATGGTGTCTGTTATTTGTTTTCCCGTCACCTGCGAGGTTCAGTCAGTGATACAGTTCCTTAATGCGCAAAATATAGGGCCCATTGAAATTCATTGTCAGCTCTGCCAGATCTATGGGCAGAATATCATGAGCAAACAGGTGGTGGGTCAGTGGTGTACGCTTTTTTCCGAAGATCGTCAAAATGTCCATGATGAAGAGTGAGTTCCTGATCAATAATCACCTGGTTGAGCTGGTGTGGCAGCGCATCCTGGGGAACTGTTGCTTCATGATTACGAAGCTCAGCAGCTATTTTCAGCAGATATCATGATCTTTGTTGCATGAAACTGTCACTACGCACCTGCTGTTCAAGAAATTGTGTGCCTTAAGACCTGACACCTAAGCACAAAACAAAAAACTTTGGAGCAGCACAGACACTTCTGCAGCAGTATCACGAAGATGGCGATGAGCTCCTAGACAGGTCTGTCATGGTGATGAGACGTGGATTTCTTAGTTAACATTGCAAACCAAGTGGCAGTCAATGCACTGCATCACAGTGGATCTCTGCTCAAGGTGAAATTCAAAGAGAGTGCATCGGTGCAGAACATGGGTTTGCACTGTGCTTTGGTAAATAAGGGCGTTCTGCTCATTCACTTCCTGCCCAGAGGTGATATAGTGAACGCAGACCGTTACTGTGAAACAATGTGAAAACTGCGATGTGCCATTCAGAACAAGGGGCGTGGAATGCTAAATGCAGTTGTAGTGCTGCTCCATGACAATTCTCATTTCCAAATGGCTCAGAGCACAGCAGTTGTTTTGCAGAAGTTCGGCTTGGAGCTGTTTGATATCCAGCATACAGTCCTGATCTTGCTTCCAGTGATTTCCTTCTTTTCTTGCACCTCAAGGAATTCCTGTCATCTGGTCAGTGTTTTGACAAAGGCGAAGAGCTAAGACAACTGTCACATGCTGATTCCTGTCACTGGTGGCAGACTTCTACGACACAGGAATACAGAAGTTGATCCTACACTATGACAAGAGGCTCAATTCTTTTGGTAATTATGTCAAAAAATACATAAAACATTGCTGTACCCGTTGCCAATAAAGTTTTTCATATAACTATGTTGTCTGTTTTAAAAAAAATAGGGAAACTTACTTTCTGGATGTGCCTCGTATTTGTAATCCGTTCACCACTTTCCTGAAATTGCTAGCAGTCTTTCAGTTAGTCGCTCTCCACCAACAAAATCTCTTTCTCCAAAGTGTCAAAATGCAAAAGATCTGACAAATCACTTTTTATAGTACCTGCAACTTTGAAGGAGATACTCCTAATTATTGGGGGTATGAAAAATTCCCTCTTATCTGGCCTAGGTGGTTTATCTAATTATGCAATGAAATAGGTTGATGATGAAGTAATACAACCACTTTGCAACATAATCAACCACTCCATGGACAATGACATTTTCCCTCAATCACTCTAAACCTCCAAGATAGTTCTATTACAAGAGAACTGGGACAAGCATGAGTTCAAGAACTACTGACCTATATCCCTCCTCCCAACTTGTGTCCAAAATAATAGAAATAATTGTATATACTCAAGTAATGTCATTTCTTTAAAATAGCTCCCTACTAGCAGCACAATATGTTGTTTTTCTAAATAAATCCATTAATGAGGCTATTTTCATTTACTTACCACATAATACATGCATGTAATGAAAAACATTATGCTTCTGGGCTTTTCATTGATATGATAAAGGTGTCTGATCTTATCAGACATACACTGCTTTTAAGTGAACTGGAGGATTAAAGTATAAGAAAAGACTGTAATGAGTGGTTTCAGTCATATCTATCAAACAGAGGGCAGCTAGTAGAAATAATAACACATGATGGAAAAAATGAGCTATTCATATATAATACCAATTATATCAAGAGTCCCTCAACCTTAGGTCCTCTCCTCTTCCTTCTCTTTATCAATGATATACAACAACACCTAATCTCACAATAACTGTGTTATTTGCCAGTGTTACAAACATACTCTCTTGTAACATTTCTCCACAGCAGATGAGAGCTGACATAGTTGAAAGATGTGAAAGGGTCTTACACTGACACTATGAAAACAACCTCTTACTCAATATGCGAAAAAACTGCTCATGTGATATGCTGACCATCGAAGATCCATACAATATATGGAAAAAGTGATTGAACATGTTAGTGAGACTAAATTCCTGAGGCTCTGTACAGGCAACATACTACAGTGGAATATCCATAGAGATACACTTCTGTGTAAACTGAGTAGCCTCTGCTATGCCTTTAGAGTTCTCAGTCAAAATTGTAACTTGATCACCATTAAAACTGTGTACTCTGCACTAGTTAACTCAATCATAAAGCAAATATTTGTTACGCAAAAATCAATTATCAACATCATGATCGAGTACAACCTCATGATCGAGTACAACCGCATCCACTAACCAAGCTAATCTTTAAATACCTGGAAGTCATATCTGTCCCATGCATGTACAGATTTGAGACTGTTTCATTTATAAATACGAATCTCCCCCTCAAAGTTTTGAACATGGCTGTGTGGTCAAGAGTCCCTCAATCTTCGGCCATCTCCTCTTCCTTCTCTTTATTAATGACCTACAATAACAACTAATCTCACAATAACTGTGTTAATTGCAAGTGATACAAACATACTCTCTTGTAACATTTCTCCACAGCAGATGAGAGCTGACATAACTCCGCCTGCAACAGGTAATGAGTGGATTGAGTTGCTCGTTAACTGTTGTTGCTGGTCCCGAGCCCGGATAAAGGAGGAGGGTTGGCGTCAGGAAGGGCATACAGCCAGAAAAAAAAAGTGCCAAAACCAAAACAACAGTGGATACTTCTCAAAGTAAATGTTCTGGAGTAATAATCTCCCAATCGGATCTCCGGGAGAGACATTTTGTGAAGAATCCAACAAAAAACGAGGGTGCGAAAGAAGGAATGAAGTGCAAAATCAGAGTCATAACGTTAAAGGGAAAGAGTCGAGAGATTGTAGACATGGTGCAAAAAAGGAAGGTAAATATCCTGTGCTTACAAGACACCAGGTGAAAGGGTGACAAAGCCAAACTATTGGCAGAAGGATACAAGTTGTTCTATAGCAGTGCAGACAAAGAGTCCAGAAATGGAGTAGGGATTATTGTGGATAAAGATCTAAAACAGGAAGTCTGTGTAGTGGACAGAATCAATGACATAATCATGAGCATGAAAGACGTCATCACAGTTCTACGTGAGTATACACCCCAGACAGTGTGTTCGGAGGACAAGAAAGACAAATTTTGGAAAATCCTAGATGGAATAACAATGGAAACACCATACAATGAAAGGGTGATAATTGGGACATGTTGGTGAGAGGAGGAGTGGAGAAGATAGAATTCATGGTGGATGGAGTTATGGAGAAAGAATTGCAGCAGGGCACAAGATTGCAGAATACGCTGTATCTTTTGACCTAATGATCGCCAATACCTACTTCAGTTGTACAAGAGAACAACTTCTAATATACAGAAGTGGAGACCATAAAAGTCAGTTAGATTACTTGTTGTCCAGAAGGAAACACATAAAGGAAATAAAGAATACCACGGTTATATACAGTGAAAGTGTGGCTGCGCATCACAAACTCGTAAAGGCCGATTATGAAATGGTAGTGGGGACAAAATGTAAATGTATCAAGCAAGGAGAACAAAGAATAAAGTGGTGGAAACTGAAAGAAGTATTGTGAGAAAAATTCAAAGGAAACAGTATTAAGATAAGTGAAATTACCAGAGGATGTACAGGAGTGGTGGAGTTATTATAGCAATGTAATTACAAAAGCTGGAAAAGATGTGCTGGGTGTAACAACAGGAAAGGGAGCACCAGAAGATGAGGAGGCATGGTGGTGGAATGAGGAGGTTCAGAAAGTGATAAAAGTGAGGGTGTGGGGGAACCACAATGGGACTTAACAGGAAGACAGGAGGATAGGGAAGCCTACAAGACTGCAAAAAAGAAGGCAAAAAGAACAGTGGTAAAAGCAAAGGCTGAGGCAATGGAAGAGGCATATGAAGAGCTGGAAAGAAGACAGGATGGCAGACAACTCTTACAGATTGCTAAAGCAAGAGATAAGGCAACCAAGGACATAAATCAATGAGGATGAATCAAGTGTAGTATTACATGACCTTGAGAAAATCCTGAATAGGTGGTGAGAGTACTTTGAAAGGCAAATGAGTGAGGAAAATGTACGAGAGAAGTATGAGGATAGTGATATAAATGAAGGAATGGCCCAAAGTATAAGTAGAGAAGAAGTCAAACACACGATGAAGAAAATGAAAAATGGGAAGGCCCTAGGGGCACACCAAATCCCAATAGAAGCATGGAAAAGTCTGGGAGAACAGGGAACTGATATTCTCTGGGATCTAATGCAGGAGATCTGGAAAGGAGAAGGAATGCCACATGCATGGAGAAGCAGTATACTGGTTCCCATAAATAAGGGGAAAGGAGATATCCAAAACTGTGGCAATTAGAGCGGGATTAAACTGATGTCCTACACAATGAAGATCTGGGAAAGGATAATTGAGAAGAGGTTGGGTCTAGAAACTGAAGTATGTGAAGAACAGTTTGGATTTATGCCAGGAAAAGGAACAACCGACACAATATTTGCACTAAGGTAACTGATGGAGAGGCACAGAGAAGTACAAGCCAAAATGCATATGGCCTTTATCGATCTTGAGAAGGCATATGACAGAGTGCCGAGACAAGAGATATGGAAATGTCTGAGAAGTAAATTCCTGCCACAAAAATATATCAGGGTGGTAGAAGACATGTATGAAGGTGCAATGACACAAGTCAGGAGCAGTGCAGGTGCAACAAATGCATTTCCAGTGAGATTAGGACTACATCAGGGATCTGCTCTCAGCCCATATCTCTTTGACCTTGTCATGGATGTGCTAGTCAAATATGTGAAAAAAGAGGCACCTTGGAGCATGATGTTTGCCAATGATGTTGTAATCTGTGAACCCACCCTGGAGGCATTTCAAGACAAGCTTGAACAGTGGAGAAAAGCTCTAGAGGAAAGGGGAATGAGAATTAGCAGGGTGAAAACAGAGTATATGTGTACAAAGGGTGCCAAAGATCTATATATTAACCTGAAAGGAGAATAACTGATGCTGGTCAAGAAATTTAAATACCTAGGCTCTTAAATGCGAAGTGATGGTGGACTGGAGGCTGAAATACAACACAGGATGAATAGTGGATGGATGAACTGGAGGAAACTGAGCAGAGTACTGTGTGATAAGAAGGTTGGCTGCAGAATGAAAGGAAAGCTTCACAAGTTTGTGGCGAGGCCTGCGATGCTGTATAGCGCAGAAATTTGGCCAATTACAAAAGCCCAAGAGAAAGAGATGGAAGTGGCAGAAATGAGAATGTTAAGGTGGATGAGTGCAGTGACACGAAAGGATAGACTATGGAATGAGTACATCAGGGGAACACAGGGGACAGTGAAAGTGGGGCCCATAGGGAAAAAGATCCAAGAAAGTAGGCTATGGTGTTGAAGGATCAAGGAGAAGAGGAATACCGAAACTGAGATGGAAAGACAAGGTAGCAGTGGACCTACGGCAGAAAGGATGGCTCGAAGAAGCAGCACTGGATAGGCACTTGTGGAAGAGGAGGACCCAGCGAAGCAACGCCAACCCCACATGATGTGGGAAAAGGCTGAGAAGATGAGATGAGAGCTGAGATAGTTTACAGTTGTGAAAGGTTCTTACACAGGCTTTATGAAAACAATCTCTTAAAACAAGTAATAATGTGTGTGATCATCACAATGTGGTGATGGTAACATTCATCTGAAATATCAGACACCGGGTAAATGCCATGACAGTATGAGGTACATAGGCAGCTTGCTCTACAAAAAATTAGCCTGCCTTGGTCAGTCGAAACTTTTTCGGGAAGAATGTTACCAATGTAATGCTCCAGCTTTTATTCTGTTGCTGAATTTATGTAGACTAAATATGTGTCACCTGTAATTTTAATTCCCCCCCTAAATGTATTAACCATGAATGTGAAGATGGTTAAATAAATGAATAATAATAATATTGCTCATGTTGACTTTGTATTTTAAAATACAGATCACTGCTTAGAATCATTATGATGTATATGTATTTACATTCTGTCCTTTAGAGTGCATGTATATTTAAAAATTTATCTAACAGAAAGGTTTATGATCCTACAGCAACGTACTGCTATAACTTGTGCCCCATATCATGATTTAATGTTTAAATAGATATATATGTCAATGATCCTTCATCCAAGATAATATGCTGTGTCCTCAATACCCAATACATGTTCATGCGCTGTGTCCTCAATACCCTAGACATGTTCAATCTACTCTCACAAATTTAGTTGATAATGTTTGTTAATATGTGTTTATGTGAGCATTGTCTCCTATTCTGTTTGGAAATCAAGGTATACTATGTCTACCTTGTTACCATGCTGCATAGATTTCCGGATGTTATATGGGAAAAGTGCGAATTGGGTTTCACATGACCAATGTTTTTGGAATCCAAGTTAGCTGGCAAGTAGGAGGCACATAATTATATTTGAGCTCAGTACATGTTCTAAAACAAATGATTGTCAGTGATACTGGAAGATAGTTTTATAGATCACTACTTCCAATCCTCTTGTAAAGAGGTAGTAAATGTGCTTTCTTCCAACCAGCAACTGAGCTCAATTTCAAGGGGGTGGGGGACAATGCAGCACTAAAACGAAAAAGTATGTAGATGCCATAAACAAGCATTTAAGTAGTAATTCAAATAGCAATGGATATATATGGACATTTTAAAGAGAAATCTAGTTTTTTTAATGTAACGTAACCATAAACATACAAAACTCTGTTGTATGGGCGGAAGAGCTAAGTCTCTTACCATCAGAAATGCCCTGCAGCAGGGAAGGTGAAGCAGGCTGTATACAAATTTGATGACTGATGACTCAAAATACTCAAATGATTTAATAAGACATTTTCCATGCAATACATGGCTGTTTGCGCGCGCACACACACACACACACACACACACACACACACACACACACACACACACACACACACACACACACATTATATATATATATATATATATATATATATATATATATATATATATATATATATATATATAAAAAGAAAGATGATGAGACTTACCAAACAAAAGCGCTGGCAGGTCGATAGACACACAAACAAACAAACACAAACATACACACAAAATTCAAGCTTTCGCAACAAACGGCAGAAACTCTAACATAAGCATTAGCAATGTAATATACCCCGGAGTTTACCGCAAGGTGATGATCTCTCTCTCTTTTTTTCTGCTGCAATAAATAGTAATTTACTTTACTCAGAATCAGAGAACTATTACAACATGTGGCAGAGCTTTACTTTTTGTTGCATTAAAATGTGCATAGGACAAAATCCTGAGCACTAGCCACATGTACCATATATCTGAGCACCACCATTCTGAAACTTGTTTTCAACTTAGGATGTGAAATGTAAGGGAACATGAAAACATTTAACAGTGCTGGGAGAAGTGTATAGGCAAATAAAAACTCTAAAAACAAAAGTTTCTGTATTCTCGAAAGTGAAACACATTAATGAAATACGGTTATACTCTTTAGGTCTTTCACACATACATCTAAAAATGCATTCTGTTAAATTTTTTATTATTTTTTTTTTTTTTGTTAGTTACTCTCTCTCTTGCTGGAGCTGCTGGTCTGTGAGTCCTGCTGCCAATTCTTGTTCAATTGCCTCCTGACGAGCCAATTTTATTTTCTTTAGCAGTCCGCTCTTAGATACGGCGCCTTCACATTGGATATTTTCGCTCTGAAATGGGACGTTTTCTTTTTACAAATCATTGTCGTTACATAGTTCACGACAACCAGTCCTCACCTGCTTACACACATGTAAAGGGAACGGCTGCTCTTTACTATGTACTTACCATCAGAGCTTGGTCAGAAGTTAGTTCTGTTCCATTATTGTAGTAACTGTACCACCACGCCAGAAAAAGTGCCATGAATGACATAATTACACTTACAACGTAGTACATGGATAAATTGTCATAATATACAACAAAGTTGTCAAACCACAACGACAACATTTTTCGATGAAGCACTCATGCCTATCCGTCAATGGAAAATATCTACCTTCAAACGCTCCGAGCGTCCATGAAATTTACACAAGTAGCTAGCATTCCCATTTGTATTCTTCTCGTTTAGCGCAACAGCACTATCGGCAAAGATATGTACCTAATTCACCTAAAAAAGGCAGTCAACAACACCGATGACTGAAACACTGATTTACCTTGGCGTAGTATGTGTGATGTTATAAGAGTATGAAAAGATGTAGAACCGGTGATAAAATTGTATATTAAGATTCTTTCCCTCTTTTACCTTAATCGGGCCGCGACAAGGATGCTTCGACTAAGGTTAAATGTGTCACGCATGAATGTCCTTATTTGAAATTACACCATTAATTTCGTTTTCACTCCATTACTTTTTTCTTGTTCACAGTTTATGTTTCACAATTTGATAGATCATGAAGTTAATGCAAACACATCATCCTAATATTGCACTAATTACTGGTTTATTCCAACATTGTTTGGTGGTGCTATTGACAATATTTAGTAACAACAATAGCGCCATTCACGTTTGTTGTCGTTTTTAATTCTCGTGGAACTGAGTGGGACAGACTACGTCGTCTCTTCTTTTTATGAGCAACCTTTTATACTTGTCAGAAAGCCGCTAATAATCGATGTGAATTGAAATGTGTGGAAAAGTCAGTAGGATATACGTTTCGTCTTCGTCGAGAATTTCGATAAATGCAAGCGGAAAAAAAATCTATCGAGAAAGAATAGTCCAGAATCTGCATTCGTATTGAAAGCTGAGTCGATATTGGCACTATTATCTAATTAAATGGATTCAGAAAATTAAACGATTGCTAAATGTTTCAATATTTTGGCAGCATCTATAGCTTCGCATTATTACGGAATTTAAAAGTTGAAGTCGAGTGTTCAATTCGTAGTTCGCAGAACGCAGTCTTTGGTGTAACATCCTTGGTTTTCGGCCATTTTACCCGAGTAGAAAGAGGTAGGAATTTAGGAGTAATTCCTAAGTTAAAAGTAGGAAAGACGTTAACTGATTCTTAGGTAATGATCTCCGGTGTTTTTACGCTTTCCCCTGGTTGATATGTGCCACAGTAAACAATTAAACTGCATGAACAATTCATTTGTAATAACTGGGAGTACTATTGATCAGCACCTTGCTTCATATTGCTGGAAAGATTATTTGGATAACATGATAGCAAGAACCGTTTAGTGACGATAAGTTTTTTTTTCTTTATTTTGGTTATTTAAGCCTTACTTAACTGCAGTGTACCCTCTATCCAACTTAGTCGGTAGAACGTAAATGCATTGGTAGTGAACCACCGTATTCTAGTGCGGGAAGAAAGTTTTGAAAGGTACTTTGTTGTGTAGTTTGCGTCGTTTTTAGAATTGTTTAAATTATCGCTAGTGACTTAGAGGAAATCTGCAGCTTTCAAAGAGGTTCCGGCATTCCAAAATTGTATTTCTTCGTGGATTAATTGATGCCTATGAAGTTATATTATGTTTTCAGACACAAAAAATACGTTAGACTAAACGTAACATATTACGCAAACAGCTCCTAAACGTAATGAACTTCGTGTTGCACGACTATTAAGTGTGCTACACCAGTCGTTTTGAAGATTTGTGTATGCTGACGAGTAGCTCAACTGCAGTAAAATATGGTAATGATGTCACGCGATTTCTGCTTGTCACAGGGTCTTAACGTTTGCACTAGTTTAAATTTCTTCCCTTTGTTTTGCGATTTTTGGGTTGCGTTAATTTGTCTACTTCGTAGGTGGAAACCATTTAATCATCAATCACTCCTCAATTCAGCCGTTTTGTACGTGTGGCACTAGATGGGAAGTGCAAGTAAAAGAACTTGAATTTTCTTTTCACAGCGTTGATGCTGAATCAACTGTTGAACGCCTTTTATGCAGTCCTATTTTATGTTATCCAGTTTGAGTCTTACAACAAAGTTGTGGAAGTTCAATTTTGTTGTAGTACATGTTTTGGCATTCAGTTCCAAAAAGTTTTGCAGAGTCAGTTTGTGCATGTGCAGAACTTTGATCACATACAAAATAGTTTTCGATGTATGTAGCAACACAGTTGGAATCACCTTATTAGAAACCATTTCTGCCATCTATGCATTTTAACACACAATCTTTTATATGGAGGTGAAGTATGCTGCAGAGAAATGTGATTTCTGGATATAGTTTTACTTCTGCAGATTTCATTCAATATGTAGAATCACTCTAAATCCTGAAATTAAAAGCTAAATTCTCTCTCATCAGTGTGTGTGTGTGTGTGTGTGTGTGTGTGTGTGTGTGTGTGTGTGTGTGTGTGTGTGTGTGTGTGTGTGTAGTGTGGAAAATAGTAAAGATAACAATCTGATTATACATGCAATTTTGCAAATATTCATAAGTATTAACAGAAATAGGAGTGTATACTGTGCATCTTTAATTATTAATTTCTTTCTACTGTAGGCCATTGCACCCTAATATAATTTATTTACTCATTTATTCATCGTTTGACTATTTGGCAGAACAGTATAGGATACATCTGATAAACTGTACTACTTTTTTTCTGACATGGACAGTGCAAGACTGATGATTTTTGATCTTGCTGTTGTTGATTATAAAGTTGGTTACTGGATTTTGTATATATTGGTATATATTCATTGGTTCTGCCATCTTGTCTAACCATCTGATGCATTTGTTATGTTCACTTCCTACCTGTCACTACATAAATAGTTACTAACTGCAGCTGAGCCTGTTAAGTGCACTTTTACTCCCAGTGGCCTGCAGTTCACAAACTGCACAATGGATCCAATGCTGTAAGAAAAGTGTCTAATGTGTAACGAAGTTACTCATATACTGCCAGTACAGAATACACAAGTCCAGTTGTCCTTGATGTAATTATTTAGTATATACATAGTAACATCATCCTCAGATTCTAAATGTTATAGGGGTCTCATCGTGGAAAGTTCACAAATTTTCCAGATCTGGGAACAAACCATTATGTGTTTGTTTTGTAAGTGGATGAAGCTTTCATGTACAAAAGTGATAATTATAAATGAGATACACATTTTTGGGAACCAAGTGAAAGGACCTCAAATATATAGTAACAAAAGTTTTTTTTCCTGTGGAGTCTTTAAAATATCTCAACAGGAGTTTCAGTAACTTACCTTAAAATTAGGTAAATCATTGATTTTGTAATCAAAAGTGTAAGTTTTTGTTCAGAAATAGTCCAAAAGGACATGAACAACCTTGACTGGAGAGATAGTTGGATGTAAAGGTAAGAAAAAGAACATTTGCATTAACTCTGAGGCCATAATGTACTTTATATTCTCTTATGGTGTGGTAAAATGTGTGGCATTGTTCAGCATTTGTGGTATGTAACGAGTTCCACTTGTTGGATTTTGTGGTCTTGTGGTGGAATGTCTTGCTAGAGGCTTAATTAGACATCTGTGTCTTAGTGGTGGTGGTTGGATTTGTTTTTCAACCTTTGAGGTAAACATCTGGGTTCATTCCATATCAATTCAACCAATCTGAGAAAATGTTCCAGCTGATAGTCTGATTTGGCTGAAACTTAGCACACCAATGCTACCAAGTGTGGAACACTCGTGTACATTTAATTTCCCCTGCCAATTAGTTCAGAATTACGGCTTTTGAAAGAAGGTGGCGGGGCCTGGAAATTGCAACCTGCATCTGGCAATCTACCTTCAGACCCAACTTTAGGTCTTAATAACTTTGGAACTATTCCGCACAGTCCAGTGAAATTTTTGCAACCCAGTAACAGCCACATAGAGAACACACACTATGAATCAAAACACCAACAACATATTTCTGAGGAAAATAAATTCCAAAGTGTGATTAAAAAATGTAATATGTTAAAAGGTACATATTGTAGGTGCCCTCTATGCCAAATATAATTTTTGTGGTAAGCTTAATGTCTCACCTTACCATCTGTCACACGAACAGAGTTACATGCACACGAAAATACAAAAATTTGAAAAATTGCCCGAAAAACATGGATTTTCGAAGTGTGGTAGCACAACAGGGGCAAGTGATATCCAAGCCAAATTTCAAACACTGCATAAGTAGACCATAATATAGTATGTGGCAAAATTTCAACTTGTTATTGCAAGGCACTTGTGTACAATAAAAGCTGACAGATGTATTTGGTTACGTTTCTTTTAACACGATTTAGCAAGTAATAGTGATGATGCAGACAGCTTGTTTCAGATAAAGCTACAGCAATTGTTGGGAACCATCAGGCAACAGAAAGTTAAACAATGGTAGTTTTCAGGGACAGAATGAGTCATTGTTAGGCAGGAACAACAAAGAAAACAAGCAACAATTACAGGTTACTCATGTTTTTAAGATTCCAGTTCAGACTGGTCAGTACTGAGGCAGAAGGGTGTACTAGTGGTGCTTTTGTTCTAACAAGTAGCAGTCTTGGTAGAGCACAAGCATCTGAATGTCACAAAACAACATATGGAACAAAATGTGGCATTCACTTTGTACTATATGATCTGGATGAATCGGACCAAGATTTATTGCTATGGAGATCTGGGATACACCCTGTGGGCACAAGAAGTACAGTTCTAGGAAACTTTAGTGTTTTTAATCATATGAAAGTGTTTCTGGATAAGTATTATTTCCTACAAACAAGTTGTTTTGATCAATTTCGGATTCATAAGAAGACAGTGAAGTGTAGCCTCGGAGAAATCGATATAAAATCAGTATTGAAAGTGAATCAGTGCATGGGACTTAACATGAAACCAGGACAAAAGTTATGTTCCAGGTGTGCTACAGTGCTAAAAAATGAAGAATATTCTGATAATTTACATGACCATGACGAAGAGTATCAGCCACCTACAACCAAAGCGGATGAGCAGTTAAATACTTCAGAGACTGCTCTTGGTTTGTCTCCCATGAAGACACACAAAGTTGGGAAAAGAGACAGGTCCAGCTATGGGAGAAGAAAACTACAAGAAGCTCAAATGGACTTAAAACACAAAATAGCTGACACTAATGGTGGAAGAGGAAGAACTATGTGTTCCAAAGGAACAGAAATCATACCAGAAATGCTCTGATTTGGACAAAATTGTGCATCATTTGAAAGAAAAATGCGTCATATCCACATGCTAGAAAAAAAGTGGCTATTCTTACCCTTGCACCTTCTAGCTGGTCTATTGACGACACTGCAAAGAAATTCAATGTTTCTAGATACATGGAAAAGGAAGCTAGGAAAATAAAAGCAACCCAAGGAGTGCTTCCACAACTTCAGCAGGCTCAGGGTAAGCAATTGAGTTCAGAAATAAAGGTGCTAGTGTCGAAGTTTTATGAAAATGACTACAGCCGAATAATGCCTGGAAAAAAGACTGTGACGGTGAAAATGGGAAATGTTCGTGTACAGATGCAAAAAAGACTTGCTATGCAACATATCAGAACTGTATGTAGAATTCAAGGAAAAGTATCCCAATGCCAAAGTAGGTTTATCATCTTTTTTCAATCTTCGGCAAAAATGTGTTGTGCCTGTAAGTGCAAGGGGCACACACAATGTTTGTGTATGTGAGACCCATCAAAATGCTAAGCTGATGTTCTTGCAGAACACACGAATAACAAACTGTATGGTGAACTCTTTATGGATGACGATGAACTTGTTTCTTATAAACAGTGGGCACACATGGATCTCACAAGACTTGAAACAAAGCAAAGTACAGTGGAAGATTTCGTTGAAATGTGTTGTCAAAAACTGGACAAACTGACCACACACAGATTCACAGCAACAGCACAATCAGCGTATCTCCAGTTTTGTAAGGATAATTTGAAACAAGATGAAATTATAATAAATACTAGACTTTTCTGAAAATTATGAATTTATAGTTCAAGATGCCATCCAAGGATATCATTGGGACAACAGTCAACCAACTCTCCAGCCATTTGTGATTTACTATAGAGGTGAATCAGGTGATGCATCTGTCATGAACCTGTGCACTTCTAGTGACTGTTTAAGTCATGATGCCATTGCAGTTCATGCCCACATTCGCACTGTCATGGCATATGTGAAAAACTAGCTACCTCACATACATTTTGCGAAATACTTCAGTGATGGGGCAGCTAGTCAGTACAAAAACTTTAAAAATCTCAAAAATTTATGCATGCATTACCATGATTTTCAGATTCATGCAGAATGGAATTTTTTCGCAAAAAGTCGTGGTAAAAATGTATGTGATGGTATTGGTGCTACCATTAAGCGCATGGCATCACGAGCTAGTCTGCAGCACCCTATAGGAGGTCACATTCTAACACCTCTTCAATTATTTACCTGGGTACAGAAAAATATCTCTCGCATACAATCATTCTGTGTTTCGAAAGATGAGATGAAATCAGTCAAAGAGTGGCTAAAAAGCAGACTAGAACACGTTAAAACTGTTGCAGGCACAAGGAGCCATCATCACTTCTCTCCAGAGGACTCTGACAATGTGCAGGTGAGCAGGCTGTCCAGTTATAACTATAGGTTCATGCACAACATGTGTCTTCACAGTGTGTCTGACACAGGATTCAGAAGCAAAAGCAGCAACATACAACCAGGTTGCTATGTTATTGCTGTTTAGGATGAAAAATGGTTCTTAGGATGTGTGGCAGAGTGCTGTGAAGCAGAAGGTGATGTATTTGTGAACTTCATGGCACCAGCAAGATCATTTCATTGGCCATGTTTGGCATACAGGTGTTGGATTCCTTTTGACTATATTCATATTATATTTCCAGTTCCTACCACAGTGCCAGAAAGACAGTACAATTTCCTGCTCAATGTACAGAGTACAGTAGCTAAAGTGTGGGAGAACTTCTGTTCGAAGCACAATTGACTGGTTTTTAGCTGTTAAGGTGCAGTAAACATTATTGATAGGTTGTGTTAATCTGTCTGTATGTTGTTGCTTAGTGATTAAGTGGTTGTGGGAGAGGATAAGAAGAGGCAGAGTAGTTTACGATATGTTTTTACAAAATTGTGTTGTGGTACAATGGCCACATCACCAAATACCTCTGTCAACTTCCATTGTACACAAATGTCTTGCAATAACATGCTGAAATTTTGAGATATATATCAGTATGGTCTACTTATGCAGTGTGTGAAATTTGGCTTGGATACCATTTGTCCCTTTTGTGCTACCACACTTAGAACATCCGTGTTTTTTCTGGTAATTTTTCAAATTTTTGTGCATGTAACTCAGTTTTTGTGACTGATATGGGCATGATGAGTTCTGTGTGTGTTTAGGCCACATTAAGCTTACCACAAAAAATTCATACCCTTTTTGAGTGAATTATATTTGGCATAGAGAGCACCTACAATATGTACCTTTTAACGTATTACATTTTTTAATCACACTTTTTTTTATCCTCCCTCAGAAATATGTTGTTGGCGTTTTGATTCATAGTGTGTGTTCTCTAAGTGGATGTTACTGGGTTGTAAAAATTTCACTGGACTGTGCGGAATAGTTCCAAAGTTATTAAGACCTGAAGTTGGGTCTGAAGGTAGATTGCCAGATGCGGGTTGCAATTTCTGGGTCATGCCACCTTCTTCCACTTGTAAGAGTTTCACCTATTTTTCATTAGGGATATTTTAGTAAAATATGGAACAGAATATAGAAAAGCCGGCAAACAGACGCTCCAATAATGAGAATCCACTTTAAGATTTACCGAAAGCCATTTTTCAGATGGTATTGTGAATGAATATTAAGTCAAGTTTGATAATGCACTAACGTGTTGTTTCCACAAAACAAAATGCTCTGGGAAGCCAGAAACCAATGCAAAAATCGGAATGTACCATTATGTGTATGCTGTCTCGAAAAGAAGCATTACTAATCGGGAACTAAAACCAATAGTTGAAATGAACACTCGTGAATAAATTATTTAAAAAGGAGATAAAATTAGAAATGTAAAAAAAAAATTTAAAACAGAAATATATTTTTAACTTCATAAGCGCCAGTCGAAAGCCAGGATCAGAAAGGATGGAAAAATAGATACAGGGGTTGTTCAAAAAGTATCCAACCTTGTTTTTCATTGTTGAAACAAATAACAATGGTATCGGGGCAGGTGCACTGCAGCATACAAAAAATAGTGTTCCTAATATTGTGTAGATAAGTCATAGATCTAGATGGAGGAACTTTAACTGTTGCCCATGGCAGACCTTATTTCATGTGTATACGAAAAAGAGGCACAATTGAACACGTTATGAGGCTACAATGACTTCAGTAGTGATATATAGCAGTAATATCAAAACTTGTAAGTTTTACATGTTGTCTTAACAGTCCTGGTAACTGCACAGATATGTAATCATACCAGGTTAATTCTTAACTTGCATGTTATTTCTAAATAGAGTTCAGCTTTAGGAACCGTTGTGCTTTTACTTTTCCTTGTAGATTTCATTGACTGTAATGAATACCTTATAATTGGAGAATTTTTACTGATGTAATAGTTGTGGCATATATTTTGTCACTGTTGGTGTATTGTTTTCTGTCATTGATCTCTTGTTTTTGTGTGAAATGTTGATAAGTATATTCACTTAATAAATGCAGGAAATATTTTGTTTTCTACTAGTCCGTATTAACATGACCATGAAAATGAGATTTTTGTCTATTGCTCAAACATGTAAGGGGTCAAATGTTTTGGTTATTCCTTTGCGTAGCAACCATTTGTGTATCTTCTGAACGAACTGGTATACTGTAGCTATCGCACAGTAAAGGGTTGTAATTTAAATGCTGCACACTGCTTGTAAAGGGTTGTAATTTAAATGCTGCACACTGCTTCTAGTCCCCAGGCAAATTGAGCAAATCAATTGGTTCCTTTGTATTATGATGGTGTAGAGTGATTCTTAAGTGGCTTGATAAACACCATTTGTTATTGGGTGATTCCTGATAAAACGTGTTTTTTTTTTAAAAAATGATATTCTCAGGGAACTTATAAATTTTTTTTTTCCATACTACGCGTTACTGAGACCCTAGGCAGCATAGTAATTTGAGGCCTATTTTGTAGGAGTGAACTTTTAAGTGAAAGACATTTTTAATTTGTTCCACTGCTTTCCAAAGTGACCTGATGGACTGCCTGCTGTTTGGTGATGGACGTTAGTGTCATTGCTCTTATGTGGAAATTGTCTCGTCGAAATTTCTTTCTGTGCTACTGATAAATCTGTCCTTTCACTGTCAAGATTAACACAATAGCTACATTTTTGAATTGTTCGGAAGGTCATAATACAGTATTTAACTGTGACAGCCTGCTGATTTAATGCTGTACTCATAATTGTGCTGCGATATCCATTGAGATTTGTGTGTTGTTAACTGATTGGATTTAAAGTGTTTATAGTATGGCTGCCAGTTATTGTACCAGTAGTAATTTCCTGAAAGTGATTCTGAATATTAGAACAGTTCCGTTATTGAAAGACGTATGTAAATGATAGCTTCGGTGAGAATCGCAGACATGGACATTTGTCACAACATTGTCATGTTTTGTTTGTAACTAAACATTGTTCTTCTGTTGTTGTTGTTGTTGTTGTTCATTCTGAAGACTGGTTTGGTGAAGCATTCCACACCAGTCAATTCTGTTTGGTCATCTCTTCTTCTCTGCATAACAGTTGCAACTTTTAACTTCCTTACTGTTGTCAAGCCTTGACTTCCCCAATAATTTTAATCTGCTCACTTCTTTACTAAAAACTTAACTTTTCCTTGATGCCTCAGGATGTGTCATCAACCGGTGATATCTTTTAGTCAAGTTGTGCCCATCATATTTTTCTTCCTAGTTTAACTTAGATCATCTTGATTAATTATCCAATCTACGCATCTAATCTTAAGCATTGTTCTGTACACCATATTTTAGGTAATTTGAAGCATCATCAGTTGAGTCATGGGTTGTTTATTTTTAAGTACGTACTGTATTCATTATATATTAGTGCATAGCGAAATACAAAAATGTGTACCATGGATGTCATTAACATAGTCTTCAAACTCTCATGAACACGAGACGTATGTTTCAACTGTTATCACTTTTGAAATCCATCCTGATCTCCACAGAGGAGCTGTATAGTACTGAATTGAACACATTTGGACATGGTATTTAGATTTTTTGCAGATGGTGTTGGACATAGGATTCTATCAGTACAGATTAGCTTTGTTGTCTTGGAAATGTAAGTGATTTCTCTCGTCCATCACTATGGTCAGCTGCTTACTGGACAGCCTGATAATGTAAACTGTCAGCTCTGTTATGGTGTTCAATCAACTCGGAAACCAATTTGGGGATCTCATTGCTGTGCTTCTGCACGAAGATTTTAGGTATTTACAGATTCACAGAAGCATGCTTGTATGTTTCCCACCTTCCTAAATATGTTATAACCAAATTGAGCAACAGTAGTGTCGGTGAAAGAAATCCATTAAATAGGATTTAAAAAAACAAAGTTTTTGTTTTGCTACCAACTTCTTTGACAGCAATTTGAACATGAACAACTGAGCAAGCGATTTTCTCATGACCGATATTGTACGAGTAAAACATTAAGGTGTTATTGGGTTTTTGTAGATAGTTTTTGCAAAATCTATATCTTTTGAACCCATAGTACAAATGTTACCGTTTTTGCAGTTCTTCAATACTATTTTAATAGGTACTTAATTTTTAAAAATCTGTGGGTATCTTCTCCAAATTTTTCACCATAACTAAGTCCTTGAACCGAAGTAGGTAGAATTTTCCATATTGTAAGTCATCAGATTTTCACAACTAATTCAAGATGATTTTCCGGTAGTTTGGTCACAGATTTGATAGAAATATACCTGTCAGCATCTACAAATGCATTACTTTATCAATAAGTGGCAAATTGAAATTGTCTTTGAAGTGATTTTACCAGTTTACGTATAGCATTTTTGCAGCTCTCATTGAAGTCATCTTCAGTCTCGACTATTGAAGTAGGGAACCTCAATTACAGTTTTCAGTCTTCTTCTGATAGTAATCTCCATGTAGTGTATTGTTTTAGAAATTCCGGCAGAAATATTTAATAGATGTTTAAATGTTGTTTAACTGCCAAATATATGGAAGAGAGCAATTATTTCATCGATATTTAATAAAGGAAACACAAAATTGTACAAATTACAGCTGAATTAGTATTATTTGATGAATAGCCCAACTGTACAGTAAAGTAATGAAGTGTAAAATGAAAGCGCAAACAAGTCAGAGGAGCAAAATGTACTTAGATTCGAAGCTTGTGTGCAGATTGTATTTTCACTCTTAAATACCTCATTGAAATGAGGCTAGAAAGGGGAATGAGTTCACTTAACTTTTATTCCTCTACAGAAGGTACATGGTACAGTCCCATTAAGTAAGTTTTGGGTAGCAGTGCAGAACTTCATTATTGGGAATAAGTATGTCCAGGCAATAAGAAGCTTGCATGAGAGTTTGCCGAATTCTCCATAAATAAGAGTCTTAAGATGATGACATTCATTAGCACCAATTATGCTTGGAAGAAGATTTGCAAAATTGGAAGAAAAAGTGTCGTGGAATGGGAATCCCTGCAGAATACACAGAGTTTTCTTTGCTCTACACTGATGACCCATGTTACACATTCAGGAAACTGCGTGAATTATTCTCAACATGGGGCATGAAAATATACATAAAGACAAAGTACATGGTAGTGGGTGAAGACTGCCAAGATGATTTGGATGTAGGATTCTACAATATTTAAAATATCTGCACAATTAAATACTGATGTGTCGCTTTTACAACTGCTGTGTTTGAGGCAACATAATAAAAGTGTTTTGGATGGGGAGCTGCCTTTTCTTAGTAGTGCTTCAGTGTAGGTACACTGATAATGGTTTAAGACTAAATTATCTACTTGCTGTTAGGCAGAATATTGAATACAGCTTGTCAGTCTGTCTCTTATGAGGTAGGATTAATAAGGTGCTGCACGTGCAAAGAATAATTGATTTATTTTATTGATTAAGGGTTTGTTTAGTGAGTTGAAGACCATTATTGATATTCTTACGAACTGAAGTGGCTCTCTGCATGAACATGGAAGAATGAAGATTATGGCTTAGCACCTATTGACAAGGCCATTGTACAGGGTGTATCATAGTTATGGCGTAAACACATACAGTTGAAAGTACACAGTACTAGAAGCAAAAAAAGTCTCGGCAAACATAGGGTTGAAAATGCATATCTTAAGAGCTACGAGCAATTTTTCATCTTTGTTACTTTGAAACACAACTGTTCTAATGATCAAGTACTTGTAACTTTTAAGATATGCATTTTAGTGCAAATATTTGTTGGATGTTTCTTTCTTATTATTGTCCATACTACCACATCTTTAAATAATGAAAGCAAAGAACTTGCAGTAGAAGAGATTAGTTTCACAGTATCGAAGATGGAAAAATTGCTTGTAGCTCTTAAGGTATGCATTTTTGACCCTCTGTTTACTGAGACTCTTTTGCTTCTAGTATTGTGTGCTTTCAACAGTATCTGTTTGTGCCATTAATTATGATACACTCTGTAGATGGAACATCAGCTTGAAATGGAAAGTTGCTTGTGTCCTTTAGGGACATATCTTAAAACTTACATAAAGTGATATAGGGAAATCATAGACAACCTATATCTGGACGACCATATGGAGATTTGAACAGTTGTCTTCATGAATATAAATCCAGTGTGTCGCCACTGTCATCTCACTCGGTCAGGTGTTAAGAGGTTCACTGTTTAATTTGTTTGTAAGAAGAGTCAAACAATTTATTACTCCTGTATTGAAGTTCACCAATAGCTGGTCTTCCTGTGCACAATTTGTTAATAGAATAGAGGAGGAGGAAACAATACTGATACCTGGACACCACACGATGGCTTGTGAATTAAAGGTACAGAGGCATGCATATTTACATAAGATTGACTTAGCATGATTTAGGGTGGTTTGATCCAGTTTAGAATTTTTATTTCTGGGGAGCAGAGTTGTAACACTAGTGCTACAGGCCAGCTCTACTAGTGTAATGCATCAACATGTGATCAAACACTTTTTCAGGAGAGATTTCCAATCTCATCACTGTTCATCTGAGCTTGCGCTCTCTCTCTCTCTCTCTCTCTCTCTCTCTCTCTCTCTCTCTCTCTCTCTCTCTCTCTCTCTCTCTCTCTCCCCCCCCTCCCCTCCCCTCACCCCCCTCCACCACTCCCCTCTCTCATATAGTGAAGTTATCAACTTTGAAAAGCAGGAATCTTTCAGCATTACAGTTATATGTTTGAGGGGATTCTATTGTTTATTTAAAATGTGACAATTTTGGTTCATACAACGGCAGTTTCTGTTCCCTTTTGTGAACATGCGTGAGATTTGGATGTGTTGAAATGTTTTTGCGACACGTGAAAATATAAAATATTAATCTTGTATTGTGTGTGCTAAAAACAAATTATGAAATATTTGGCCATGGTATGCCAAGTGAAGTTGCTACATTTAAATGTGGGGCCTGATAATGACATTTACAGCTTATCTAAATGGACAACTACTTGCAGTAGCTAGTTCCTTAGTCATATATTTTGCCCTAACGTCGTGGAATGCAGCAGCTTTGCAGTGTTATTGGAAAATTTATATTATTGCTTCATTTTTTTAGCCTACTTCTTATTTGGCTCTGGTAATTTTCTCTCACCTGTTGTTTCACTTCTTTTTAGTGAGTTGCTCATTTAAGAGATTTCTTTTACACATTAAATTATCCATATTTTTGTAAGACAAGCCCATCATCCTTTCCCATCCTATATCTGTTTTCTCGGTCTAAGATGATCTTTTTGTGTGGCAAGTTTGATCGGTGGGGAAAAAAGTCTGTGCTGACTATGAGAGAGAATACATGTTCTATAACAGTGAGGTACTTTTTTGTCCCTTTAACATTTTTTGTTGTTGTTGTTTGAATTATTGTATCCTGGGGATTTGTACATAGAGCGATTTGTCTGTCTTTACATATGTGTATGTATGTTGGGCGTGGGGGGAGCAGATTGCCCAGGATATTGTCCTCTATTTAGAGATGTTATTTACTGAAATTCCAAGAGTGCATGATTGTACATTATCTTATCCACATGATTGCTATTTACCTTTTGATTTCTCGAAAAGGAAATTGACATTTACAGGATTTTAAATGAGGCTGGCCCTAAATGTTTGCTGTCCGTTATTAAATGTGCAGTGTAGATAAAATACTCACTTTATTGGAATATAGCTTACAATGATGGATTGTGGTTTCAGAAAATTTTAATGAAGTTGTTTAGTCCGGCAAATTCCATATGAAACAGTGTTTAGCACCTTAATTACACCAGGCAGTTTCTCTTCCTTTTAGGTGGACTACAGAGAGGAGAAGGGGCATCCCACGTGATGGTGTATCATAGGTTGGACAGCGGCAGTTCGAGCTCTGCTGCCTTCCAACAGGAGTCCGAGGCTCCCAGAGACGCCGGAGAAGACTCGGGGGGACCACCAGGCGGACCTGAAGAGGGAGGGTCTTTTCCAGAACGACGGCAGTCATGGGAAGGGATGGATGATGATAGGGGACCAGGAAATTATAGAACAAGAGAAGGTCGATACTCTGAACGTTCGAGGTCACGAAATGGTAGAGATGAGAGGTTTCCAAGGAGTGGATTTAGATCTAGAGACAATCGTTATTACAATCGATCACGTTCAAGGGACAGAAGGGGGGGCAATGTAAGGGAACGTGAAAGAATTGATGACAGGTTTTATGACAGTCCTAAATATGTTGATAGGCAAAGGTATCGTGAATCATCACGCTACCACAGAGAATCCAGGTCAGGTGAAGGATATGAAGAAAGTTCTCGATACATCGAAAAATCGAGATACTCGGAAGAGTCAAGGCATTTTGAAGATTCAAGATACAATGATTCCAGATATCGTGATGATCAGAGGTGTTCAGAAGACAGTAGGGGCCCAGATGGTCAGAGGTACTCTGAACAGAGATTTCGTGATGATTCAAGGTTTGATGATAGGAGGTATGGTGAAAATTCAAGGTACGATAATGAGCCAAGGTACTCTGAGAATTCAAGGCGTTATGGCAGACACCGGGAAAATAGTGGCGATGATTGGCACTCAGAAAACAGGTCACGTCACAGAGAGGAGAGGTACCGTGGTACGTCCAGGTACTCGGATGACGAAGCCAAGTATGGAGAAAGCTCAGTTAGATGGGACAAACCAGTTACAGCTTATGGAGAAATGGAGGAAGAGGATGATGATGATGATGATGATGAAGAATCGAAAGGAGATGTTGTTGAACCTCCAAGAATTCAAAATGTTTTCCAGAATGATGGCAGCTTTTTGGAAATGTTTAAGAAGATGCAAGAAGCCAATAAACCTCCAGATGTTAAGGAAACTGAGGAGGCAGGACAGAGTGCCGAGAGCAGTGTACCTGCTACAGCAAGTTCTCCAGAGACAACTGCACCATCTGTTGGTTTGAAAAGACCAACTGCGTCCCTTGTTGGAAAACGCCGTGGTGGTAGAGTGCTCCCTACAGGAATGGTGAAAAAAGTAAGGAAGGTGGAGGAAGTGGAAGAAGAACCACCAAAAGATGCATGGTCCCTTTATATGGCTGAGGTGCGCAAATATAAGGAAGCCTCGTGTGAAGAAGAGGGAAAAACAAGGCCACTTGTTAAATAAAATGAAGGACTTTTAATAAATTTGTTTAATAGGTGCGAAAAGAGATCATCGTAATTTGAAAGAATACTTTTTTCTGGAGAATAGGTACAGTCTCTTCTCGCAGTAATAACTCTGAAGATTAAAATTTCTGCATTTATTTATGTTGTGATGCGTACTTTTGTCAAGTATTTAGTTATAGGATTATTTCTGGGTGAGACTGAATGAGATAGACACTAACAGTGTGTTTAGTGCTGTGGTGATGTGGGGGAATGCCTCAAGTGACCAAAAAGACTCTGCCACTGGCTGCTTGTAAATAAGAAATATTTTTGAATCTACAGCATAGTAGTAATGCCTTCTTAGGGAACTTCTTCTACAATGCGAAGCAATTTATAGCTGTAAACAAATTAGTTTAGTGGACACAGCAATGAACTGTCATCAAAGAAAAAAGTACTGTTATGTGAGAGAATGCTTTATTGTTGATGTTGAAACTTTCTGGTGTTGTGTTTTGGCTGTTATTTCCAGGGTCCTGAAAATAATTTTGATGATATCGGTAAGTTTTGTTTTTATATATATATGTATATGCTTTCTTCATTTTATATTATGCATACCACATCCATCATTGTAAACTGTTAATCATTGGTTGTAGTAAAAGGAACAAGGGCCACAGTTTGTCATTGTTTTCCATTTTTACTTGTATACTACTCCATAACAATGTTTCATGGTGATTGTGAAGTAAGTTCAGTTTGTTTTCTTTTGTGTGTACTCAGACAGTGAAAAAGTCTACTCATGATTTTTTTTTTTTAAGATTTTCAGATTGTTGTTTATTTTTTCCCAAATATTGCTGTGTTGGACTCATCTTCACATTTTTAGCAGATAACATGGCATTAATTTAAGTCATGTTGAGGGTGAAGTACATGTAATGTATAGGAACCAGAAAAGATTGTTGCAGTTATTTCATTGTAAAAGTTAAATTTGCCTAACAGGGTTGTTATGTTATGGATCTGACTTTTTGGGCAAGTTAAAGGACTAATGAAGAATGGCCAGTTTCATTTGACCCATACAGATACGCTTTTTGTGTAAAAGAATTAATGGATGAAGTGTATATAAGTTTGAAGAGATATGTCATATTGTAAAATATAATTAACTGGTGGTCTTTACAGTCTTAGACTGAAAGTTTATTTAGTTTCATCTCTACTGTATGCATTATCAGGTCTAATACAGTGAGATAAGATGCAGATTTAGTGTGGAATTCCTTTGTAAGGTGGAAGGAATAATTGCTGTTTTGGTCAGCTGCTATTATTTATTTCCAGTTTATCAGTTAAATTCAATTATCTTGTTATTTGTGTGCTAGGTTTGTGTGTAGTTCTACCCAACTATCTGGCTTCTCGCTGTGGTCGCTTCAACCAATATATATAGGACTCTCTTCAGAATCTTTGTGCTGACAACTGAATTTGTGCGTGAAGGTTTCATGTCACGTTCTTGCAGTGTCGTACATGTCATTAATCACTAAAAGGCAATGGCAGTAGTTCAATAGGTGTAAGACTTTCTTTTGTAAAGCTTAAATTACTTGGAGCATCTACATCTATGTTTTTACTCTGCAATTCTCAGTTATGTGCCTGGCAGAGGGCTCTTTCTGGAACCACCTTCAAGATACTTCTCTACCGTTCCATTGTTGAATAGCGCATGGGAAAAACAAACACTTAAACCTTTCTTGCGAGCTGTGATTATTTTGTTATGATTATCATTTCCCCCTATGTAGTGAGTGCCAAAAAAATTATTTTCATGCTCTAAGAGAGTTGGTGATTGAAATTTCATGAGAAGTTTCTGCTGCAGCAAAAATGCTTTTGTTTTAATGATTGCCACCCTAATTCATGTATCGTATCCATGGCATCCTATCCCTTATTTTGCAATAATAACAAGCTGACCTCCTTCAATGTCCTCCGTCAATCGTATCTAATGTGGATCCAACATCGCACAACCACACTCCAGATGAGGGCAGGCAAATGTAGGTCCAAGCAGTCTCTTCAGTAGACCTGTTACATTTTCTAAGTGTTTCACCAATAAATGGCAGTCTTTAGTTTTCTTTTTCACAACATTATTTATGTGATCATTCCAATTTAAGTTATTCGTAATTGTAATCCCAAGTACGCAGTTAAGTCTTTACATTTGTGTGATCTATCACGTAACTGAAATATAGCAGATTCTTTTTAGTGCTCATGTGGATGAATTCACACCTCTCATGATTTAGTCAATTCCCACTTTTTGCATCATACAGATATCTTGTCTAAATAATTTTGCATGTGATTTTTATCGTCGTATAACTTCACATGACTGTAATTGACAATCATCTGCAAGCAATCTTCTAAATTGTTATATAAAGATCAGAAATAAGATGGCCTATAACACTTCCTTATAGAATGCCAGATATTACTTTTGTTTTACTCGATGAGTTTTCGTCACTTATTACGAATTGTGATCTTTCTGACAAGAAATCACGAATCCAGTCCCACAACTGATGGCCTGTGTCAGTACACTCATTAAAGAGCTAGCTGTGTTTTGCAAGAACAGTATTTTATGAACCTATATTGCCTATTTGTCAATAAATTGTTTTCTTCGAGGTAATTCATAAGGTTCGAACACAGCAGGTGTTTCAAAATCCTTCTCCAAGTTACATTAGTGATATGGATCCTTAATTCAGTGTATTACTTGTGTTTCTTAAGTGTTTTAAGCTGCTTCACTGCATCGAGGTTATCTACTTCTAAGTTACTCATGTTGGCAGTTGTTCTTGATTGTAAAAATCATTTTGAATAGAATGTATCGCGTGAAGTACGCAGTGGTACAAAATCAAAAGTTCCCATATTCAATTTGTAATCCGAGTGAGGAGTACATGTTTCTGTGTCAAAAAGATTAATTAAAATCCTTGGACCACTCATCTCCTTCTGTGGGTGGGTTCAGTAAATGGAATTCTTAGTATGTGGCTCCCAGAAGAGACTTAATAAATATGGGACTAGCTTAGAAAAGCAAATGACAATATTTACCAAAGAAGTATATTGAACGAATATGTGATGCTCTTTGCAGGCAGAGCAGTGTGAGCAAAGAAAGTTGGAATGGAGCAGAAAAAGACTGGGCAGTGTAATGCACTTAATAATTTGCTTTTTAATGTTTAAGGGATATCCCTCTGGTCACTGGCAACAGAGGCAACCAAATTCATAGTATTGTGGTAAAAGACCTTGTTTCACAAAGCACCTAGCTCCAGTGCATGTTGATCTATCAGTTATTCATATGATTTTGAAACGCATCCCTGTTGATTTTTGAACAAATTCTAAGTTGATTTCTGAATAAATCGTAAGTTGATTTTTGAATGCTTGAATAGTGTACATGATGTCTGCCAGGGAATCCCCATCGCATCAAGGCATAAACTTTGCTGCAGACAAAAGGGGATGGTGCTATACGAGCTGTGCTGAATAAAGCCAAGCTGTTAATGTGGTTGACTGGGTTTGCAAATGATCAGCGTTGTTATAATTACTAGTGACATCCATATATTTAATAAACGACTAACATGAATAACAGGTAACAAAGATTATCTATTATCTTCTGTGTGTATCCAAGAAAATGAAATTTTGACAGAAAATTTTTGGCCAGACCGCTACACTAGTAAGGGCCAGTTATACAGTTCCCGGCTAGCAGCTGCTAAAATTCTATTCTGGGAGTAGTGCGGAAAATGCGTTGTATGAACACGTAATGACACCTAACCATAGAATAAACTCAGGACAACTAAACTGGTGATTGTGGCAGGTTTAGTGAAGCTAACCAGAGAATATGTTTTGACACTGGCAGGAATTTTTACAGAATTAGTGAAGACTATATAGTTTGTTGGAATGAGGAAGGAGAATAAACAGGGACTCTCACAAATTATGGAAGAATATGACAATTCCAAATTTATATAAAAATTTCGTACTACTGCTTTTTTCGAACTCATGCTTCAGAAGCTGGAGAGTATAAATAAAATGTGAAGCTATTTCCTAACATAAAACTTTTTGCTTGTAGTTGGCCTAATAGGCATTTGATATTGGTACTTCGTGAATTATATTCTGTCGTGTTATAAAAATTACCATTTGTGCCAAAACAGTCTCGTTTATTTAGTGTGTGTAACAATTGCTGCAATATTAGGCAGGCATATTTTGTTTTATCTAGCAGATGGTGACAAAATACATGTAATCAGATAGAGAAACAACACCAGTCTTGGATACTATTTGTATTATCAGCATTTCTAGTGTTAGATGACTACATTTCGTTTTTTCATGTAGCAAAACGTTGACAAACTTTGAGGTAATAGATTCTTTCCCAGAAAGGAAAGTATGCCATATAAAGCTGTGGCAAGATTAGAGAGAAAAAAATGCAATGACTTAAGGATTGAAGAAATGTGTACTGTCTTGCTTGTCTCTTGTCTTTACTGGTTTTATGTATCCCATATTTAATTTTATGTCACACAAAACAGTAAGTTTTTAGCTGTTAGGCAGTAAAGACTGCAAATTTTCTGAACATTTCTTGTTCTGCCAGTTACAAATAATCCTATCCAGTATTAATTGCGAGTTGTTAAACCGGCTGACTGGGAGCAGGAGAGGCACCACTGGACATTTTAATTTCCACTTTCCTGAATATAGTTTGATAGCACCCATTACAAAATATTGCACGTTTGAATTCCACAGAGCAAAATACAGAGATGTACGATGGAAGAGTGCTGTGTGAAGAGGTGTTGCACTGCACTTTGGCACACTTAACGGCCAAATAACATGTCTTACGTTCCCTCGAACATATATGTCTTATGTATGAGACTCTTCAGAAAGACGTGCGCTGCAAAATGAAAATATTTTTGAAAAGTCTGTTTTTTAAATTTTTTGCATCCTGCTTCAAATACTAGAGGTAGGGGGGAGTGCCACTATCTAATATTGCCCCAGTTCGGATATTTGTAGACCTGGACCTGATGCACAGAGGAGTCTTAAGTTGGCTGCCTGGTGTGGCCGAGTGGTTCTTGGCGATACAGTCCGGAACTGTGCGACTGCTGTGGTCGCAGGTTCGAATCCTGCCTCGGGCATGGATGTATGTGATGTCCTTAGGTTAGTTAGATTTAAGTAGTTCTAAGTTCTAGGGGATTGATGACCTCAGCAGTTAAGACCCATAGTGCTCAGAGCCATTTAGCCAGTCTTAAGTTGTAGTGGGGAGGTGGTAGTCTTCACGTGACCCGTGTTTACGTTAAGTGATTTTGCTGTTTCCTCTTCGTTTATTGCTCTCACGTCAAATGAAAACAAAACTGATTTCTGTGGCTGGGAGCTATCAAGTGAATTAAAATACATCCACATAATTACTGAAGCCTAAAATATGTTAATGTCAGATTTTATTTTATTTCCACCTTTCTGACAGTCGAGCATTAATCACCTTGCAGAACAATGAAGTTATTTTTGCTGGTTTGTTAAAGAAATTTGGTTTTTATTAACTTTTTCTGTTGAGGCAGTTAATTTATTTGAAGTGAAGTGTTTAATTCCACACTATTGGCTAGTTTCAACTGTTTGCTGCATTTCAAGTGCACGTATGGCATTATGCCATAATAAAGAACCAAACATGAGATAATACAGTACTCGTACTCAAGAAAATTTATGTCCGAATCTGGACACGCGAAGGTGCACTTTAAGTCGAATTATGCATTTTATATGGTTCACAAAATTCCCATGCTCTTTGAGTATCTTCTGATGACTTGTTTCTTTTATGACATAATGTAAGATGTTTTATTGTTTTACATGTACAAACATACGGGCTTCCTGCGTCATCGTAGCTGCGCAAGCGTGGTGATGCCTATTATCTGGTGTTCTCTGGGAGCTGCTGGAACGAACCTGTTTTGTAGCAGGCAGCTGGAAATATTCCGAATGGTTGTTTGAAAAGTGTTACTTTCAAAGTAAATTTCCTTTTACGCAAGATGAACTCTGTTCGAGAATGTACGATGAATTTCTTAAGTCACAGAGCGTTTGACTCTTCATTCAAAAATGTCCTCTGTCTTCGGCTAGCGAGATCACTTTACATGAGCTACGACTGGCTTACAAAAGTGCATCGCAATCTCGATTTCAATGCTTCAGAAAGTAACATGGGTGTTTGGTGGAATTCGAATTTATACTTTCGTATTACGAAAATATGCAGTGTACATGTTGCTGCACGTAAGACATCTTCCCAAAAACGTGTTTTTTTTTTTACACGAGTTTTGTTTTATAAAGTGGCGGGCAGTTCTACGCTGGTGTATAAAACCACAACCATTGAAAAGATTGATAAGTTTTACAGTTACGAGGAAAAGTATACTGTCACTTAGCATGGTTCAAAATGGTTCAAATGGCTCTGAGCACTGTGGGACTTAACATCTGAGTTCATCAGTCCCCTAGAACTTAGAACTACTTAAACCTAACTAACCTAAGGACATCACACACATCCATGCCCGAAGCAGGATTCGAACCTGCGACCGTAGCGGTTGCGCGGTTCCAGACTGAAGTGCCTAGAACCGCTCGGCCACATCGGCCGGCCATTTAGCATGGAAAAAGTGTATTTTCATATGGGAGAAAGTATTTTTAACTGAGAAATCCGTGAAGAATCCAGGAACTTTTTTTCCTCTTCCATGTATACACCTTGATAAAAGATTGTGTGAACATTTACACAGGTTACAAATAAACATTGGTAAAGTTTCCTGATTACCAATTCAATAGTTGTGGAAATAGTCATTGTTTTTGACTTCATAGTGCAGCTTTCAGCGGTATGTGCCAGTTTCTCTTGAAACAAAACTATACCATCTTGTACAACTTTTTGTGTTCTCAGAAAAATGATAGGTTTCTTGAGCAATTTTCTTATGCGTAATAATATAAGCAGAGTTGGTCGAAGAATAGATGCTTTAAAAAATGTGAAGTTAAGCTTTCTTTATCTCCAGAACTAATTGTGATATAAACCTGAAACTTTACATTTAATAACTTGCCAACAAAAGGTCTGAGAATATAAAATTTCATTCTCCTACAGCTTTCCAGTAGTTTACAAATGCAGGGAAAATTTATGATTTTTGAAAACACTAAAATGAGAATTTTTGCCTATTTTTACAAAGACATTTTCTGCAGGATCTTTTAAACCATTATCTTTAGAAAGACCGTCTTGTAAACCACATAAGAAAATGGATTTGGTTCCGTAATCCGAGCATATAAGGCCCTGAAAAACAAGGAGGTGGAGGTGCATTGAAAATATGCCCATATTCCACTGGTACTCAAGTCTGACATCATTAATGATGATACACAGTTGGTTAGTATTCCCTGGAGAAGGTAATATTGAAAATCCTGTGTCAGAAGGACTCAAAAAACTTCAGGAAAGGGGTGTCTTTCGTCATTACTCATCATGACAAATTTTAGCCTGTTTCCCTGCTAGAATACAGAATCAGACTTATTCTAAACTTCTTAATCAACTATGCATTACAGAGGCACTGGACATCATGGTTGTAAAATTGTTGCATAACTGTTGCAATACACAGCGCATAAACTGCCTTAAAGTTCTACACCATAGTCAAAAACCATTAATTTGGCGAAGTTCGTAGCAATCTGCCTCACATTATTTGGAAAGGATTCATGTTATGGCAAAATTTGAGTCTTTTCATTATTCAATGCTATTAACATGTTAATTTAATGTAAGTCTAAAGTATAGCAAATTTTGTGTTCGCATAGTTTGCAGCTTATGAAGAATATTAATGACTGGTGAAAAATTGTGTAAATTGTGTAAATTGTTGCTCTGGTCCATGACAGCCTTACCATTGCTGGGTTTCTTTTAAATTGAGAAAACTGACATTCCCATAATCATAGAGGTCATGCCCAATAGCTGTGCAACAGCAGCCACCAGTGGATTTGTTTACTACAGTTTCTTTAACCTTATAAGGGTTTCTTTACATAGCATCCCATGCAGGATGTTACATTTCTTTCATATAAGTGTCACCAGCCAAAACTAGAAGAGAGATCTCTCAGGATCGTAAGCTTATGTTTTTACTTCAAGCTGCTTGAAGTTTTTCAGGTTTCATTAGTATGCCGAAAAAATAGAGGGGAAACTGTACTGACAGCCAGGTGGTCACTGGTGGAGCTGGAATAACTGCAATAACGTGCTGTTATAGCACCCAGCATGTGGCGGTCCTAGATTGCCAATAAAATGAATAGTTGAAGACAGTTTATACGATGTGTGTTGCAAGCGTTGTACAGCTATTTTACTACCGTGATGCCCATTGCCCTGTTACTTCACAGTTCAATTTCTAAGTTTAGAACCAGTTTGATCCTCTAGTTGTTATAGGAGGAAAACAGTTTGAAATTTGTCTTGATGAGTAGTGACCAAAGACACCCCTAAAGTATTTAGAGTTCACTTGACTCAATCTCACTTTCTGGTCATCAGGACTTTAAATATTACCTTCCCCAGAGAATACTTAACAATCGTAAAACGTTGTTAAAGACGTCAGATTTGAGTGCCAGTGGAAAATGGGCATATTTTAAATGCATCTCCAGCTTGTCATTGTCTTTTAGTGTCTTGCTCACATTGAAAAACCAACTCCCGTTTCTAGGTGGTTTTAGAACGTGGTCTCTCTAATGAAAATGGTTTAAAAGTGTTTTCAGGAAAAACTTCATTGTAAAAGTGGCCTAAAATACCAAATTGTGATGTTTTTGCAAAAATCTTGAACTTTTCCCTGAACTTGTAAACTGCTGGTAAGCAGTAAGAGAATCGAATTTTACATTCGAAGACCTTGTATTGCTAAGTTAATGCAGGTGAGGTTTCGGTTTTATGCCACAGTTAGTTCTGGAGAAATAAAAAGCTAAACTTAACATTTTTTCAAGTGTCTAATTTTTTGGTCACCTTCCCTTTGAATTATCCATTTGAAAATTGCTGAAGAAATATTTTGTTATTGTTCTTAAGACCACAAAAAGTTGTACAAGATTGCAAAGTTCTGTTTCTTTCAAGAAAATATTGCCAAAGGTGATAAGTCTCAAAGTTGCTACAAAGTCAGTGGAGCATGTTTGATGGCTGTATCTCTAAAAGAATTATATTGGCTAGAGTA